>NC_056743.1:1438260337-1438362837 GCF_019279795.1 Protopterus annectens | reverse complement strand
TAGTAAATGAAAAATGGGTACCAGAGAGTACAGTGCTGCATATTTTGCATTTAACTTGAACCCATGATTTAATACTAGAAATTAGTGTCTTTTAGGATATGAGTATCTGTTGGAGAGGCAATGGCCACACTGACTTTGCAGTCATATATGGCCCCTAGAGGCAAGAGGATGGCATGGATTTATGCCTGTGCCTTCAGTATCTTACAAATCCCCTCGGTCGATAAGGGATATAGACACTACCCCAGGTGTGAATTTGCAATTCCCTATCCATTGAACCAAATACTAACTAGGAAACAGCCTGGTATGTTGTCAGAATACATAAAACTAGTTTTTTTTTTTGTTTTTTTGTAGAAGACATTTAGGACTTGTTCAAAGGTAATGTCAGGGTGATCAAGGGACTGAGTGTTACAGACGGAAAGTAGGGTGGTAACAGTGGGCAGAAGCTGGAACCAAATTTGTCAGTGAGTACATTGACTATGTCCCCCAGAAAGTAGATGGTGCTGTTTGAGATAAGCTCTGTGCATAATTGGGTATAACTTCTGAAACTCCTAACATAGTTAAATAATTCTTTATGGTTTACCATTGGAGAAAGTAGCAACAGTTGGCTAATAACTGCCAACCAATACACCCTCCCCCAGTCTGGCTTTACATTTTTTTTCTATTTAATCCATAGAAGAAAATCACATGACATCTATAGTCATAGACAGTTGACCATCTTGAAAATATCCACACTAATTCAATACATCATGAGATGAGAAGTTACTATACATCTTCAATATGACTACTACTTAGATAACAGTCAACCTGAGTAATAAATGCTGGTATATCGATGCATTATCGTCCTGCATTACACCTGAACTCATTCAGTATCTCATAACTACACAAACATCAACTCCAGATGTCCATTAAAAAAGCAGTTAAAAAGCCTTTCCAAATTTTCTGTAATTCTTTGTCTTAGGTTTCTAAGCATGATAAAAACCTCAAGACCATGGCTAGACATATTTATAAATAGAATCTTTCCATTCTCAAGCCAGCGTAACTTTAACTGATGAAGGCTTTACAAGTTTTAATGGTATGCCTAAACTGACTGCAGATATTTTTAGCTCAGTTACAGAATTAGGGAATCTGAGTTTATTCTGTAGTATGAGAAGTTTTTTTCCTTTTAAATTTCCACTGCAGGGGCTTGTGTGGAGGGGAGTGGTACCTACATCAAATATGAAGCTGAGCTGTAACCAATGCCTCCAAATGTGATACTGGACTGGTACCAGTGGAGTTAGAATCCCACCACTGCCAACCAAACGTGATGTAATAACCAGAAAGCACACACAAATCTGTTTCAATGCATAGTTTACAAAGTACAAATTAGCTTCCAGAAAATAAAGGGTATATGCACTGCTGACTTGGGTATGAGCTGCCAACCTCCACACCTAGACTGAACTGCATACTGGCCATTGACAGAGCAGAGCCTTTGGCCCTGCAGTCCCATGCTCTGTCAGTGAACCAATGTTTTCCAGTGCCTCTTTATCCATAGTAACTCACATTCACACAAAGTATTATACACACACACACACACACACACACACACACACACACGCACACACGCACACAAACACAAACACACACACACACACACGCACACACTCACTCACACACACACACACACTCACACACACACACACACACACACACACACACACACACACACACACACACACACACACACACACACACACACACACACACCTCCCAGTTAAAGGTGGTAGAATTCTGCAATTCCCCACAGCTTTTTTTCTGGCACAGCAGTGGTGCCACTATTCTGAAGAAGGTCAGACACTTCCATTCGCAGGTTGCTCTAAATTCAAACCAAATATAAAGAAAATGAATATTTCTTTCACTGGCAATAGGCCTAGGCAGTCTCACAAGTGTGTAACATAACAACCTGCCACTAAACAGTGTAATCAATGATTACCCTGATTATAAATGGACTTAGAATAAAAAAAAACAGCCAATAGAACTTAATGGTAAATAAAGGTAATAAATGAATTTAAATTATAAAGGCAATACAGCATATGCAAAGTAAAATGTACATAGGTTGTCACAAACAAGAAGAATTAACACAAGGGAATAAATACAGGATTTATACAAAAAAACTAAGTTCCAGATATCTAGTTTTTCTGGCTAGCTTACTACAGGAGTATCAATCCTTTGAGCTTGTCCTCAAAGATGCTTCCACACAGACAAGGCAACATCAGCATCAACTCTGTTCTGTTCTACATAACATGCAGTTATATAGCATGTTTCCTTCCAGCTCCCAGTGTCCACGGCATCATTATCAACATTTGCTTTCCTTGAATCCTTACTCAACTTGGTGTCAGTTAATTCTTTGCAGCAATTACATCCCACTGTTTTTTTCATCTTAGTTTGTTATATTAACAAAAATTATCAATGCATCTGGATGCTGAACACATTTTACCAACATTCATTGTCCTTTTATCTTCAGAAAAAAAACAAAATTCCAGTTTCCTACTATGACAGCAACATATTGTAAATAAACATAAGAGAAATAAAAAAAGGATACATTCTGTTTCAGTTAGCTGACATTAACCCTGACTTCATGATTGTTTTTCTTTTAGCCTGTCATTGCCCCAGCTTCACAGCTTCTTCTTTTGTTTGCCAGCATACTTGTGCCAGATTGAGACAGGGCCTTCTGTGCATAAGACATGGTAAGTGTAAGAATCAACGGCATACTCTGCCGCTTTGTTATGGGATTCTTGGGGGTATGTAGAGCTTTTGAATTTTTTAGGTTGCCCAAGAGCACTTCAAGGTTTGCCTTGAAGTAATCTCTGAATGCAGGGAATTAGTTGCAGCCTTAGTTTAGGAAAAGGTGATGTGATGGTGGCTGGATCACATTACGTTTGAAGTATGCTGTTAGTCAGGACTAAGAGATGCAGTCCAAGTCCCCTTGTAGGAGAGGACACAAACTAGTTGAGAGATAGGCATTAGTAAAGCTACAGAACCATTGTGCATATTTCTTGTTTGCGGTGTATACTAGTTTATGGCTGGGCAGATGAAATCACTCATGCTGATAGTGCTGTGTTTAGCAGTTAGGGAGTATAGTTTGATGAGGCAGGTGCTAGGGGCAGAGAAAGACAAACAAAGACTTTTGTAGATGGCAATGATGTGATGAGTGGTCTTATAAATTGACACTGCTATGTCTAGGAATTCAAGTTTATGATCTTGCTGGATTTGCCATAAGGTTTGGGGACTGCAGATAAATATAGCCGTCTTTAGGTGCCAGCGAACCCTGCGGTCGCTGGGGGCCCCCAACCACAGCAAGTTATCTTATCTTGATGTTTTGTAACATGTCTGTCAAACCAACAAAAGCTAGTACAGCAATTTTGTATACTTAATAAACCAGGTGGGTAATAACTCTTATTTGTATCTCATTTAAAATTCAAAGATATACCTCTGAACCCGCCATTTTTTTAAAAATCTGTGCTTCTAGACCCAATCGGCCCTCACCCTTGAGGTATGTGCCTAATGTTTTAAGCTATATTTGTGTATTTACCCTAGTGAATTTCAGCATTTCTACAAGTTTTTATGCTAATACTGTCTTTTTGTCACACAGAAATGCATAAAGTGTACTAGAATGCTTATGTGTTAGTGCCGTTCATCTCTACAGCTACGGTGAGCTGATTTACTGTATTAAGCTAGCTAGCCTAGATATATAATTGCTAATGAATGTTGCCTAGAGTCTACTGAGATTGCAACATAGCAATATGGACCCTGTTGCAACAGAATAGTGAATTAGCATCTGTTAAGCTAGTATAACATCACTTTGAATGTTTAAACCTTACTGAACTTGTGGATTACATTCCTTAAGCTATAGACGGCCAAACACATTGGTCTGTGATTTAGAAGCTATATTATAATGTTGCAGTGGCTTTTAAACTAGTAAAATCACTAATTATTATGTTATTACACAGAGAACCTGCTGAGTACATTTAAAATGCTACGGACGGCCAAAAGCTGTGGTCTGTGTATTTTAGAAGCTACAGAATACTGATTGTGAGGCTTGTTGCTCAGAGGGACTTAATTAACTTATAACAGTAAAAACACACATTACAATTAACAGACTATAGGCTCTCCTCCTTAAATATGCATAAGGACTCTAGTACCTGCATCTGTTATGTAATTACAGTAGGTACATCAGGAAAGCCAATATTTTATATCTAAACAGAATAATACAGGGAAAACAGTTGTATTGTGGATGTGAATGGTTTGTTTCTCTGCACATAGTGTTACTGTTTGAGCCCTAAACATGTGCTAATTAAATTTAAACTATCTTTCCCACCAGGAACCATCCCCCTAAACAAGCAGTCCTACAAGGCTTACAACAGAAGGATGCTGCCCTACTGAATTACACAGAAAACCTGCTCCAAGCTGCCCACCGGCTAAAAGCCCTGCTAAGGTTATTATTCATTTGAAACTATCTGTGCAGTTTACATTTGCTGACCTGGGTCTATAGCACTATTCCCTAGCCCCATATGAAAATTAGAGAGATTTCCCCAAATTAAATTAAAAAAAATGTAAGTAAAACAAGGTTAAAAGAAAAACCCTAACTTACAACTTATATAGTACTTTTATTCATTCTGAGCCTATCCTGTTAAACCTAAGCAGAATTAATTACTTACTTTCAGGTTTCTTGTGTGAGGTTAAGGCCTGCTCCACCCACCCTCACTGCACTCTGGCTCACTCCGCACCTCTCATTGCCCCCAATTCCCATCCACCCCCACTGTGTCTAGCTTTATAGCCACTATCCCACTCCCCTCTAGCTGAACCAATCAATAATCCCCTATTCAGCCTAACTCATCCCATTTCCACCCCTTTTCCTATCCAGACCAATCAGTACTGCACTGTGCACACTACTCCAGCCCCCACCCCTTCCCCAGTAGCAAATATTCAACCTCAAGATCCTGAGGGTCCTAGTCCTATAACACCAATATAGCCTCCAACCATGATACCATATAAAGCAATGTTACTCTCTCTGCTATCCCTCATGCTATTTCCATATTTCCTCTCCATTTATGAAAATCAGTCCTACCTAGGATTTCACCACCCAAAATCTCAAACTAGGCCTGATATATCTAATAACACAGGCTACCCACTAGTTACAACTATTACCAGCTCCTTAACCATAAAACACTATCTGCCTATTAGATCCGGATACATCAGCTCATAATCTAAATGCTAGCAAAAATCTATAAACAAAATCCTGACAGTCATAGCAATTATACACAATAACCTAGCAATAGATGGAGACATTCATCCAAACCCTGGCCCTGCCACCTTAGATACTGGAACTTCCACTACAACTAACCCAGTTATATCACTAACAAATAATAAGGCCCCCAACTCCCTCCTGATCTGCCAACTAAATATACGTAACATGAATAAAAAAGTACACAATCTGCATGCCCTCCTACAAGTCCATTCCCCTGATATTCTATGCCTAACTGAAACCAGGCTGAAACCATCAACCTCAGATAATGAAAGTCTACCGCCTGAGTATAATATACTTAGACTTGATCGCTCCACCAGGAAGGGAGGAGGGGTAGCTGTACTCTTCAAATCTACACTAAATGTCACCTTAGACCCCAGTCACCCCCCCCCCAGGTCAATAAGGCAGAAATACTTGCTGCCAAGCTCCAAATTAACAAAAACAAATGCATAAATATAGTCTGCGTGTATATTCCACCAGGGAATAATACCAATACCCTAGAAGACATCCTTCAGTGGTTAGCTAGTAACTATCTACAGGAAACCATTGTGCTAGGAGATGTTAACATTGACTGAAACACTTGTTCCTCTCAATCTCCTACCACCCATGTAAACGTGTATGGATTCACACAGGTTATACCACCCCCACCAGGATAGGAAAACTTAACCAAAAAGATAGTATACTGGACTGGATACTAATCAATAGCCGCCCCCAAATGTATTCATCAGGGGCCATCCCCGATGACCTCAGCGATCACTTTCTCACCTTTATCTGCAAGCACAAATTTAGTTACTCCCATCAGCCCATCTACAGAACAATAAGAAATAGTAAAAGCTTCAATCCTAGCAAGTTTCAGGATGAACTTAAGGCATGCAACTGGACTGCCCTAAAGCACCTGCCCCTAGATGAAGCTATCTCCCACTTTAACAATAAATTCCTCACCATCCCCACCATCCTCTATGCTCATGCTCCCGCTCGTTCCACGAGGGTAAAAAGAAAAGCTGCCCCATGTCTATCTAAAGAAACTAAAACAAAGATCATAGTCAGAAATAAGGCATGGACAACATGGCGTGCTACAAAAGACCCCATAAATCAAATCAAATTTAGACAACTAAGAAATGAGGAAAAACAAGCTATTCTATTAGATAAAAAAACTACTACCTCCCCAGGTCAACCTACCACTCCACCTCCATCAGCCTCTACCGATAAACTACCAGAGGATATTGTTAACACCTTTAATAATTTAATAATAATTGCAGATCCAGACGGAATCACCACAGGAGATGGATTATCTCAAAGATAGTATTTCTTTATTTGAACATAAAACACGTTTTTCCAGAAGGGATCTTTGTTCACCTGCAACAGTTCGTTGGATATATATACCTTTAATAATTTCTTTACTGAAACCATCCAAGCCCTTGCAAGCCAAATACCCCTTAACTCCTGTAACCCACTGGATAGCACTCCCAGCCCTCCTTTAGCTTCCAACCAGTCTCTACGTCTTTCATTTGTTCACTACTCAAAAAATTAAAACCTACTACCCCAGCTGCAGACCTTCTCTCAGCCGAATATTTGCAAAAAGCTGCTGATACCATAGCGTACCCGGATTCCATTCTAATTAATTGGTCCATATCAGAAGCCTCAGTCCCCTCTATCTGTAAAATATCTCATGTCATACCCCTCCATAAAGGTGGTAACTCTACTGAGTTATCCAATTATAGACTCATAGCCATCTTATCACCTCTGGAAAAAATAATGGAAAAATGCATCCATAAATAACTCCTGAACTTCCTAACCCAAAACAACCTACTGGCTAACTCCCAGCATGGCTTCAGACCATATTATAGTACCACCACAGCTCTCCTCACCTTCTCTAATGCAATAAACTATAACAGGAACAACAACAAGCTATCTTCAGCCCTTTTCTTGGACCTGTCAAAGGCTTTCGACATGGTTAACCACCATCTTCTCATCAACACCCTGGCAACAATGTCCCTAGGTAATCACCCTCTCTGATGGTTTGAATCCTACCTGCACAATAGACAACAATCCGTCTTATGGCAGAATAAAGTCTCAAACCTCCTACCCAACACTCTAGGTGTCTCACAGGGGTCTATCTTGGGGACACTTCTGTTTTCCATTTTTATCAATGACCTCCACACTGTAATTCCTAAAGCCATCTGCATTCAATATGCAGACGACTCAACGTTGATCTGCACTGCCACCTCACAAACAGAACTGTTATCAATACCTCAGAGTACTTTCAACCTAGTAGAGAACTGGCTTGCCACTCGCTGTCTGATTCTCAACCCTAATAAAACAAAGCTCCTGCTTTTCACCCCAACTCAAAGATCCACAGCATTGTCTCTCTCCATTAAGGCTAATAACAGTACCATTATCTCTCCAGATGCCCATACAAAACTACTAGGAGTTATTATAGACAACAATCTTAAGTTTTATGTGCATGCCAACAAAACAATCAAAACCATTAACAGAAAACTGGACTCACTTTATAGGATAAAGCCATTCCTTACGCCATATGCTAGGACCTCCATTGCCCGCTCCCATCTACTCTTTACACTCTACTATGCTTCCCCTTTACTGGCCAACCTAAATAAATCTGAAGCTGCTATAATAACCTAGCTAGATTTGTAACTGGTCTACCCTATAGAACCCATCATTGTAAAAATCTAAATTATCTTGCATGGCTAGAGCTACCCAGGCAGATTCAGTATAATCAACTCACTGTTGCTCACAAAGCACTTAACCAACCAGATAATACACCTGCCCTGAAAAACATCATCTACCCCGACTCCACTCCAGATCACTCCGGTCATCTAACAGACTATTAGTGCAAACCATCAAATCCAACAACTCAGCTGGTGACTCCCTGTTTGCCAACTCTGCTGGCAAAATTTGGAATTCCCTTCCTGCTAACATTACCCTGGATACCACCCTATCTCAATTCAAAATAGCTCTCAAGGAGTATTTCAAGTCTCAGTGGATATGTCCCTGCTCCAAGCCTGACTAAATCTTTATGCATACTGGTGTATCTATCCTATGTCTGTAAGTGCTACTCAAATATTTTTGTTAAGCCAGTTTAGAAGAGTGTTAGACTGTACAAATTTAAATGTACTAGAATAAGTGGTATGTTTGTGTCTTTCGGCTTTTCCCGGGTAGGGGTCGCCACAGCGGAACTCCGGTCCACTAATGATTGGTAGTTGATTTTTACGTGTTGAGTTACCAGCCCTGACACACAACCTTCAATGAAGGTACGCCCATTCACACATATCTCCACGCAGAAGATGCTCTAGCTGAGAGTTGAACCAGACAGCGTCTTACTGTGAGGCGACAACGCTACCAAGTGGTATATTTCTATAAATTTAACTAGACTGTAAAATGTGTTCTATTTGTATTATGTTATGATTACTCCTGTCTGACATGACATTGTAATGATTGTATATGTATACCTTTGGAGCTTTTCTCCCCGGGCCTCCGCTGAAAATGGACATGTTTCCAGTCAGACTATCCCGGTCAACAAATGTAAAATAAAAAATAAATAAATAAAACATATCTGGTTATAGTAACAGTGTTTTATCAAGTAACAGGCTTCACAATTCCATTAAATATTTTACCACTGACAAAGTACCTCTGGCTTAGTTAAACCCTGCTTGGTAGACATTCTCTCCACTAAAACCAACAACACAGACAGTTTTAGGTACCTGCAATACCTGTGGCTGCAAGGGGGCCCCTTAATTATCCTTGACTGTGTGGGGGCCCCACAAAAGCAGCTGATGGTTAGGAAAATGAGGAACAAATGTATTAATTTCCTGATTATGCTCTTTAACCTGAACAGGGCTGTAGTATGACCCTGTTAGGATAAAGCTGATAATGAACATAAGCAAAGTAACCACTAGAGAGATCAGCAGGCAGGAGTGACTGATTTTAGTGGAAACCTTGTATTTTAAGAAGAGCTGATGCTTTTGATCTTCAGGGATTTTTTTTTTTATTTAGAGAGTTTATAAATATTGGTAGAACACCAGATACTACAACCCTCAATTTCTTTGCAGAAGAATTCGGTACAATACCAATATAATAGCAGAATGTTGTTTGTCTTTTCGGCTTTTCCCGGTTAGGGGTCACCACAGAGGAACTCCAGTCCGCTAATGATTGGCAGTTGACTTTTTATGGTGCCGAGTTGCCAGCCCAACACCCAACCTTCAGCAAAGGCATGCCCATTCACGCATGTCTTTTGGAGGACACTCGACCACTGGGTGGACATGCAGACTCCACACAGAAGACACTCCAGCCGTGAATCGAACAGGAGAACCTCTTGCTGTGAGGCAACAACGCTACCGCTGTACCACCGCAGCTAATACCAAAATAATAAAATAAAGGTTCAAATTCAGGAACACATTTTAAATATTAGCCTAATTCAATTTAAAAAGTTAATAGCATAACATCTTTTGCATCGACATGCATTTTTTGGATAATACGAAGTATAAACCTCTGATGCCTGGAATTATTGACTGTTTGTATTCCTGAATGATTTATTAGAAAATCAAAATTTAGGACAGAGCAAAATCAGGGAAAGCCTGTGAAATCAGAGACAGTGACAGGCATGCATTACTCCTCACCAGGGTAAATAAAAGCGACTTTCCCCTGCTGCCGTTTGACGATTGTTATTCGATAATCTGGTGTGGCAGTACCAGTGCTGGACAATGTATTGCTAGTGGTTGAAATAAGTACAAAACTAGTATTGCTATGAATTTTGTGTGTGTTTGTAAAAAAATATCACTGATTTTTATCTCTGCATACACCCAATTATGCCAGGATCCATATGATATTCTTCTGGGTATCAGTGAAAATGTAGCTAACATGTCATTGTATTTCAAAAGTAATGCATAAAATATGTCACAGACATTCAGACACTTCAGTCTTCAAGGAGACTAGTAGCCCCCACCTCCCAGACTGTATAAATTGATCATTAATCATTCTTGACTGTGTGAGGGCCCCACAAAAGTTGTTGCTGGTTCAGGAAAAAAAATATATATTAATTTTCTGATTATGCTCTTTAACCGAACAGAGCTGTGATTTGAGACCATTAGGATAAAGCTGATAATGGCCTCTGCTCTCATCTGCACTCATTCTAAATTCAGCCCTGCTCAGATGTGTGTGTAAAGAAAGCTGCTGTAGGTTATGGGGGGGGGGGGGTTGTGGTTACTACTTTAATTTTCATTGCAATCAAACCATGGAGGTGTGCGCATGAGGTCATTACAGCTTATGTTTGGGCTGAGGACAGTGTGGTCATTGTTTTTTTTACTTTTCTCACAGACCTCAGAGGTGTACAAAGAAGGTTACTATAGCTTGTGTAGGAGCAGTGTACTGTCTAGGGGCAACAAAGTAAATCATTATTTTTTTCAGTATCACATCAGGCACGTATACCGGTAGCTGCCATTGATAGTTAGAGTTGAGGAGTGAGGAGGCATGCCGTATGTATGTATGTATGTCAGCACTCACATGAAACACATGACTGTGGCAATTTGAACCTCTGCTTTCATCACAGTCTAATACCAGAGGGATGCATAGGCAGTGACCGTCTTTTTAGGGGGAGTTAGGGAGGCAGGCTATATTCCCAGACTGGACTTCTGTATCCAGAAAACAAATGGCTTGTTAGTTTGTTGTGAGCTATTATTTTGTCATCTTTGAATATTAAACCTTGGGCACAAATTATGTCTTCCTTGAAAGGAAAAAAAGAACAAAATTATTTTCTTACTCATGTTTTTTTTGTTTATGACACCAGTAGATTAAAACATTGGGTAATACTCTAAAATGCATCCCAGACCACCTATGGTTTCTTGGGCCCTAGCTTATCCCAGTTATTTCCTAAATGGTTATAACTGTGCTGTCATGGTCAGGAAAGGTATGCTGAAAGGATGCAAGGAAAACTTAAGTTGAACAGTAGCACTGAATTTCCTTCCTTAATCATCATTTCTTTTCAAGATATCATTGGATCAAAAGATCTTGTAAAAAGAAAAAAATAAAATAAAATACACCTTAGAGCCTATGGACAGCATTTCACCCAAGTCCAGACTTATATATAGAGTTGCTATAATGTCTCATTGTTGTAACTAAAATGCCAGTAACTGTGAATGCCCCTCTGTGAGATGGACGAACATTGTGTGGTACATAGACCTGTTGAACTGTAAGAGCATTGTATCTACAGGTCAGTCTGTACATACTACTATTAAAAGTTTGTAGCATGAACTAAAAGGCTGTTTCAGAGGGGTGGCGGTGACAGGGTGATACTTTGATGGAAGTGCCTAGGGGGTCCCCAAATTTGACATTTGCTGGGGGCCCACAAAATGCTAACACCAGCCCTGCAGATAAAGACATACTCCCTCTGAATACACCCTTTTCCTTAACAAAAAGTCTGAAAGAATGATGGAGGCGGAACCCAGATTTACATGGATTGTTATCATTAATGAGAACAAAGTATCAGTAACAATTCAGAAGTGTATGAGCTTGAGGATCAGGAATGAGTCAGGTTAGCTTTTGTTTTTGTTTGTTTTTTAGGATTTTTAGTAATGAGCACTGCCAAGTTTATTTAGGCCTAAATTGGATTTGCTAGTTTGGAAGTTCTAAGATACTGACTCTGCCTAAAAAAGGACAATATAGGGGTAGAAAGCGTCCTTGCTAATATAGAGAGACTCTGAGATGAGGAGTATAGGCCATCCCTGACAAAGCAGGTGAGAGTATCAGCCATCTCTTTACATTGGATCCCCTATGAATAACACCAAGTGCTAAGACAATTGTTAAAAGTTAACCCTTTTCTGTTTGCATTTGTGCATTATTCATGGTGATGGGAAGATGTCTCTTCCCTACCTCAAACACATACTTTGAGTGTTCAACCATGCCTTTCTTTATTTCCCACCTTGTGGGGCAACCAAGCCTGTTCACTCCCATGTGAGCAATGGCTAGGCTGTGTGAGTATTTGAGGGTAAAAGGAATCTAAGGGCTTTGATGATATCACAAATTCTCAGACCCAAAAGACAGCTAACATCCAATTTGTTCTTGCTCAACCTGGAAAATGCAATATCTGTGTGACTAACTATAGAGTCACCTACAACTAGAAAATTGTCACATCTGGTAGCGGGCTCTGGTTGTCGTAAGGGTTTAGACATGCAGATCTAACATCCCTTATTACAGAAAACAGTAGGCACTGGTGTGTGTGTGTGTGTGTGTGTGTGTGTGTGTGTGTGTGTGTGTGTGTGTGTGTGTGTGTGTGTGCGTGTGGGCATGTGTGTGTGTGTGTGTGTGTGTGTGTGTGTGTGTGTGTGTGCATGTGTAGTAGGCAATGTGCGAGCATCTTGATAAAGTCTGAATTTCCTGATGTGCCGCCTAGAAAGCTACAGAGAGATTTTTTTAGTACTTTAGCATAAGTGAGCTTACTGTTTGTGCTTCACTGTTGTGGTGTTCTGGAATGTTGTACACTGACAGTCATGGTAGGTGGGATGGTAGGTGGGATGGTAGCTTCCAGTTGGAGTAGGTACTTGATACAGCTCAGAAGTAGATTCTGTCCCTGCCAGCAATAAGGGTTTGTCAGTAAGCATGAGTTTGCTACAGTCATAAGGTACCTAGTGCTACCTTGCTCTGAACACATGAAATGAGAGCAGACTGTGATCCCATAAACTAAAAAAATGTAAACTGGTAAGAATACAAAACCCACACAGTGAACTGCATCATCCTGCTTTATTACTGAACCATACAAAAAATAAAATAAAAAGTACTTAGCGCTTTCACACAAACATCAGGGCATCATCAGAGTATCCCATTGTGTCAGAGCACTGGTGTGTTGACCATGCAAAATGTATGAGCACAGCTCAACAAGGTAGCAAAAGTAGGACAGAGAACAAGACTGTAGTAAGGTAGGTTACAGGACAAGTACAGTAAACTGTGTAACACTGTATACTCAAATCAGACAGGGTAATATCTAAATATGGATGTGTAATGTAAGCACAGATGCCACAGTTAGTAATGTAGTTGTAGTAAGATAAAAGAGTAAAAACTACTTGAGAATGTAATAACAAACAGTATAGTATGATAAAAATAATATAAATTACTGTACAGGGCACAGTGCAGGTTTAAAGCAATATGTATACTTTATTACCTACAGGCAGACAATGCAATGACAAGTGCACAAACAACACACCAGTGTTATTTGTTAGAAATACACATATATGATGCAGGCAGGGGTGCCACAAATATTTCAGCAATACACTTTTCTAAATACACTACTATATGGCAGAGACGTGGCTGCCAAAAATAGCAGAAAAGTGACATTTGTTAAACACACTGTTAAGACAGAAACCAATAAACTGACCTCCTGTTATAATCAGATAGCCAAATTTGCCAACAACAGCTCCTTTAGAACTCATCACTGCCAAAATCTAAAACAATTGGATTGGTTTGAACTACCAAACCTACTAACCTATAACCAGCTGATCATCACACACAAGCTACTCTACCATCCAAACACAACACCTTCATTAAGTAACCTAATCCAACAGTACTCCTGTCCTAGGCAACTCCGCTCCACTAACAAATTACTGTTAGCAGTTACCAGATCTCACAATCTTGCTGGTGACTCCCTATATTCTTCTTATATTGCCAAACTCTGGAATTCTCTACCTATATCCTTAACGCTTGAAGCATCCCTCTCTAAATTTAAAATAACTCTCAAATCTTACCTAAGAATAAAATGGCTATGTCCCTGTTCCTCACCAGACTAATACTTTTATCTCATCTATACCATTGTAACTTGCATGTTTTATCCTCATAAAACTTGTTTACCACAACTGAAGAAAGATGGCTTATCTGTGTTAATCTGTTCTGTATATTGTTATTTAGACTTGTTATTAACTGTACCTCTCTGATGCTTAATTCCTTACTGTAAGCCCAATGGGCCTAGTTTAAAATAAGTATCCTGAATTATCTGCTTGTCTGTTAACTTGTCTCCTTGGAGCTTTTCTCCCCGGGCCTCCACTGAAAATGGACATATATCCAGTTGGACTATCCCGGTCAACAAATGTAAAATAAAAATAAAAAATAAATAAATAAATAAAATAAAGATATGGCCAACAATGTAGTAACAAACTACCTAGTGAATAGAGGAACTAAATAAAACAGTGATGTGTGCTTGGAAGCATAATCATTAGATATATCCTATACTTTTCGACCTATTAGCTCAAGAATTCTGGACAAAAACAAAAATAATGAGAGGAAAAACACCCAAAATCAAGGATAGATTCTAAATATTGCGCTTATAAAAGTTGCTAGAATAAAAGATTTCACATTAGCTTGCATTTTCTTAAGTATATGAAGTCTGATATTCATATGTCTGTCATTATTTAGCAACTTCAGTATTCACTGATTTGCAATGCTTATGAAAAGACCAGAGAAGAATATATGAGGCAAAATATGGGCACACTGTGAAATTCTGGATAGTTAAGAGGTAAGTATATTCCTTGAAACTCAGATAGTAGACTTTGTGGTCCCTATAATTAGGGCAAATGTAAAACTGCACCCACTAGCTACTATATAGCATAGATTAGCACACTGCTTCAAGGCTCCTGAGAGCACCCCAGCACTATCAGGTTATACCTCATATCATGCGTTCCGGCCCCAAAATCTGGACCGAACCACAAAATGAGGGGGAGTATCCATATTCATAAAGGATACCCACACCTCCAGGTTAGTGGCATCGCACGAAGCATCGGAGACCATCCAGGTGCAATTAACCATAGGTAAAACTGCCCTACAGTTTGTAACATGCTACAGACCACCTTCTCAAACTCAGGAAACCCACACAGCCTTCCTGAAGACACTGGAGAGTATGAATGTCTCTCCAAACACCATCATATTGGGTGACTTCAACTACCCAAACATAGACTGGGAACATTACTCAAGCCCCAACACCCTAGCCCAAAGGTTCCTTGAGTTCATAAACTCAAATGCTATGGAACAACTAGTCACCATTCCCACAAGAGGAGAAAATATACTAGACCTGATCATCACAAACATGGGGACAAAATGCTCCACACCGGAAGTATATCCCTCATTGGTGAGATCAGACCATAAATTAATCTCACTGGAGATCCACATCCCGCCCCCACCCCCAGCAAAAATGACCACAGTGAAGAACTTCTCAAAAGCAAACTTCACACTTCTTAAGACTGGAGTGGTATCCTTCAAGGCCCCCGAGTCAGTGGAAGCCACAACCCACGCTGCTGAAACCCTTACAAATGCCTTCTACGAGCACCTCCAGGAATGTATGGATCAAGCAATCCCTAATAAAATCAAGACCCTTTCCACCAAAGGCAGGCACCTGGTCTGGTGGACTCCAGCCATAAACAAACTCTACAACAAGAGGAGAAAGCTACTACATGACAGAGCAAAATCCCTAAAAGGGAAGGTATCTCTGATCAATACTAGCAAAAAACTACGATCACTCATAAAATCATCCAAGGCCAACTTTGAGAGAAAAATCGCTAATGACACAAAAGACAATCATAAAGCCTTCTTTAGCTATGTTAGAAACCTGGGTGGAAACTCCCAGATATGCTCAGAATTAGTCCAAAATGATAAAAAATCACTGAACCCACAGACATTGCCAACATACTGGCAGACAGGTTCAGTGCAAATTTCTCCTCCCTCCCCCAAAAGGAGAAATATCTATCCCACCAGAGTCTAGCCTCCCAAACATCTCAGATGCCCAGGTGAGAGCTGCTCTCTCTAAAGCAAAAAACACAGCATCAATGGGACCGGACGGTGTCCCCGGCTGTGTGCTACACTAACTCAATGAGGAACTAAACCCACACATAAGGCTGCTGTTTAATCTTAGCCTTACTACAGGATACGTACCCAAAGAATGGTGTACGGCAACTGTGGTCCCACTCCACAAAGGCGGTGCTTCTACGGACCCTGGAAATTACCACCCCATAAGCTTGACGAGCCTTGTCTGCAAAGCTATGGAGAGGATCATAATGGAACTCATAAATAAAGACATTGGGGACCTACAGACACTGGATCCTACCCAATTTGGCTTTGTCAAGGGCAGATCCTGCCTCTTGAACTTGGTCGACTTTTTCAAAACAGTCACTAAGGTCATTGATGAGGGTAAGGCAGTTCACACAGCCTACCTTGACCTAGCAAAAGCGTTCGACACAATACCCCACTCGGGCATCATAGAAAAGCTCACCAGCTTAGATGTAAACCCATATGTCACAAGATGGGTTGCAAACTGGCTCAAGGACAGAACACACACAGGGTTAGAGTTGCTGGTGCCATGTCAGACTCTAAGCCGGTCACGAGCGGTGTCCCACAGGGCTGAGTCCTGGGCCCCCTCTTGTTCGGCATTTATTTTTCTGAAGTGCAGGCAAACATAGGGGGATTGTGGCTGACAAAATTTGCAGATGACTGCAAACTGGGCACCATAATTGACACTCCATCAGACACAGACATCCTCCAGAAAGGTCTCATAGAAATGGATAACTGGTGCCAGAGCCATGGCCTTAAGCTAAATGCCAAAAAATGTATAGTCATACCCTTTGGGAAAAACAAGGTAACCCCTAATTACCACATAGGTGGTAATCCATTAAACACGGAAGAAGTTATCAGGGACCTGGGGACCCAAGTTGACAGTAACCTCTCTTTTGACACTCACATTGCCAAAGTGGTTAGGAAGACCTTCTACATTGCCCACCTGATCATGAAGGGATTCACATCCAGATCAGGAGAGGTCATTGTACCCCTGTACTCTTCACTTATCAGACCAATGATTGAGTACAACGCCCCATTCGAGATGTACCTTACCCGACACCTGCAGCAGTTGGAAAGACCCCAAAAGTTCCTCACCAAAAGGATAAAGGGGCTCAAACATATGTCATACGATGCCCGACTGAAAAACTCCAGCTCTATTCAGTCGCATACCGTCTGCTCAGAGGTGATCTGTGCCTGACATACAAGGCCATATCCAACCCGGAATTAATGGACATGCTCCACCTCAAAAAATCCAAATCCACCAGAGCCACGAGAGCAAGAGACTTAAACCTCAACACGGATATAAATAGGACGTGCTGGAGGGACAGATTCATCACCCAGAGACTCCCTACACTATGGAACAGAATCCCAGTCCATGTGAGGCAGAGCCCCTCACTGACTCTGTTCAAGAGAAATCTTGATGAGTGGATGGGAGATCGTAGGTTTACCCCGGGAATCATCTCTGTATCACTGCTGGACAGAGGCACAGCAAACTAATGGGTATAGTATTCTCATCCTAAGGGGTGGTGAAAGCCACACACACTCTGGCTAGGCTTATAAATGCCCTAGGGCAGATAGCCTAGTATGAACCTATGAACCTATGAACCTATATGCTGTACAGCTATTTGCATTGCTGGGCAGCTCAGAAGAAATGAACACTAGCATACCCATCACAGCTCAAAGCAGAGTTAACAAAAGTAGGTAAACATTCATTAGAAACACTCAGTAATAAACACCTTGAACAGTATAGTTTTGTTTTTGTTTTACTTATTTTATTTTATTTCATTTTATTTTATAACTGGGGTAGAGCATAGGTCACCCTTTTCAGGCTCAATGCAGCAAAGATGTTTTGCACAATAGTAAATAGCATAACACAGGTACAAGAGACTAATACAGTTAACATCAAGTATCAAGAAGCTGGACTATAACACTAAAATACTAAGCAGTAGATAAACATGGACCGTATTGTCTTTAAGCAAACAGTGTTAGTAGCAGAGCACATACAGATTATTTGTATGTGTGGGGGTGTGTACAGAGTAATTGCAGGGTGTGTGAATGTGTCTTTTGACTTTTCCCGGTTAGGGGTCGCCACAGCGGAACTCTGGTCCACTAATGATTGGCAGTTTTTTTTTATGTGCCAGGTTGCCAGCCCTGATGCACAACCTTCAACGAAGGTACGCCCATTCACGCATGACTCCATGCAGAAGACGCTCTAGCTGAGACTCGAACCAGACAGCGTCTTACTGTGAGGCGACAACGCTGGATGTATTGCTCAAAGATGGAAAGAAGGGTGAGAGGGATTGGGGGAGTTGGAGGGGGGAATAGAGTGGACTTCACAGGGGAGTAAAAATAAAAACAGGGAAGTTGGGGGGTAGGAGATTGTGCTTGAGAGGTGATGAGAGATTTAATGTGGTAAAGTTTCTCCTTCTCCCATCAGAAAAAAAACAACAACAAAAAGACTTTCAAACAAATACATGTTACCTGCAAGCAAAGTAAGTCTCAATCTATCCACCCATCTACAACCCTTTTTTCCCCATTTATGCACATGGGGTTGGAGTGCCATTTCAACAGTGACAATCATCTAGAGCCATTGATCACACCACCTAGTGGCTAGCCTCACTGTGGTTGTTCTTTAATACCACACCCATACTCATACTTACAAACAATTTAGCATCCAATCCACCTACTACATGTCTTTGGAATGTGGAAGGAAACTGGAGCACCCAGAGAAAACCAGCATGAACACAGGGAGGACATGCAAACTCTTCACAGAAGGCACTCCAGCTGAGAATCAGACTGGAGGATCTCTTGATGAAAAGCCAGATCCCCAGTGATAAGGACTTGGTTCAGATGTTTCTTTCAGTAAAATCAGGTTGACAGATGTACAGCACTGGGCAGCTCAGCACAAACAAATGTCGCTGGACTGCACAACATAACTCAAACTACAGCAAGAAAGAGTATGCGTACAACAACTAGAAACAGTGTAAACCAGCTTCCCACAAAATAAATATATAGGTCAGTGCAGTTCCCACTTTTCCTATCAGAGGAAATAACACAGATAATTCCAAATCAAAATTACTGTCAGTGCCAGCAAGCTGCAGCAGTCCCAGCATTAGCTTAAAAGACACCCCCCTGGTGTTTAGAGCTTGGTTCAGATGTTTCATTCAAAGCTGGTGCGCTGTCCACACTGTTGAGGGACAAATGTAATAGTGGAATTTTCCATAAAATACTCTTGTGTTTCGAAATGTTCCACCCATAGCTGGTGTTAGGCATAGGCCAACTAGGCAGCTGCCCAGGGCACCGTTCAAGCAGGGGTGCTTTTCCAGTATTTATTTGGTGGAGGTACACCAGGAAGGGGGCACCAGGTGGTGTGATGGGTGGCGCCATGGAGCCCTTTTGCCTAGGGCACCAGTTGACCTAAGGCCGCTCTTGGTTCCATCAATCTAACTTAAATGGTTTTGAAGTAGGACCAGGAGCCATACCTCTCAACCTCTTAGAGCATGAATTCTGGAGAAAGCCAAAATAATGGTGGGACATAGGCCCTAAATAAAGGACAGATTTTAAATATTGCTCTTATAAAGTTAGAAGGTTGCTATAATTGCAAGATTTGATTAGCATAGCTTTTCTGAAGGATATGAAATCTGAATCTCAAATACCTGTTATTGAGTGACTTCAATCCTCAATGATTTGCTAGAAAACCATAAGTTTTATGAGAAACAGACCAAAAATATAAGTAAAAAAATATGAACATTCTGCTAAATTCTAAACAGTTGAGAGGTATGTCAAGAAACCTAGGGCCAGAAATGGCTCTTCCAGTCTGATAAAGCTCTGTATGATATTTGTCATGACAAAAGGGAGTGTGAATTTTACTTGTAAAAGTGCAATTTTCTTATGAAGTCTTAGATCTTGCTTTGAGTTCTCTTTTGAGCAACCCATCCAATTGTTTCTTATGTGGGTTTGTGATGCCAGTTTGTGATGCGTAGCAAGCTTTCCTTTGTGGTTGATCAGGTATTGAAACTCATCATGATTGTCATCATACCACTCCTGGTCATGATGCATAGCACACCCAACTGATTCAGCTCAATCTTATTGGTTTATGGTTTTGTATCCTTCCAATGGCTGGTCAGTACAGTAAACAGATGCACAGTTACATCAGTAATCAGGGAAAGCCTACTAGTAGCCTGGCAAAGTCTGCAGAATGTTTGTGTGAATTAACTCTGTAGGATGCAGCTTATTCAGCATGGTATAACTTGAGCCAAAGTATGTCTACACGTATCAGATTTTACAAAAAAGAGGCCCTTACCTTGGGACTAGAATAGTTTTGTTGTTTATAGTTATTATACTTTGTTGACTTATGTTGCTTCTACTGTGGAGAACCCATTTGCAGAGAACACGAGGAAAGAAAGGCTCCAGTAAGAGAATTACTTAGCAATAAAAGCAGTCCCTACAGTTGTCAGTTATATTAAGGAATTCCATTTAAGGTCATGCTTATTACATTAATACACTCAGATAGCTACTTTGGAGAAAATAACCTCCACCAACAAGCATTATAGTACTCTTCATGCTTTGTGTGTGTGTGTGTGTGTGTGTGTGTGTGTGTGTGTGTGTGTGTGTGTGTGTGTGTGTGTGTGTGTGTGTGTGTGTGTGTGTGTCTATGCATATGTACTGAATTGTGTAAAACAAAACATGCAAACACAAATGCAATGTAAGTGCCTTTTCAATGAATCAGGTAAAACATTCCCCTCACAGACACAAGATACAGTGTTTGATTTTGACCCTGGGTCACTGCCCGGTTAATAGTTAGGATTGCAATAGTTTGTCAACTGATTACCTGCTTTTCACCTATGAACCTATGAAGGTAGCAGGATTAACACTTTTTCTGAGTGTAGCAAGTTCAAAGTATCAGCAACCATTGCTGTGACCTGTAATTCTTATTTCAGGTTCTTATTTGTTTTAACTCAGCATTTTTTAATATCTCACATGCTCTTCTCTCTCTCACTCTTTCAGTCTGTCTCTGTCAAACACACACACACACACACACACACACACACACACACACACACACACACACACACACACACACACACACACACGGGTTTAGCAAGACATGCACCATGTAGGCCACAGACACACACACACTATACAAATTTAGAGTTTAAGGGGATTATATTATGCTAACTGAAAGACATCAAGCGTATCACCTACAAACACAGAAATAAACATGGCAGAAATTAACCATCATAGAAGGTAATAATATAAGAAGAGGTTCTGGATATCTTGATGAATCTCTACCTGCTGACAGAACATTAAAATATTTGGTGAAGAAAGTCTGGCAGCTGACATAGAAGCTAATCTAAAACTTGGCGCAGAGGATTAAGGCTCTTTTGGCTTCTCCTGTTAGGAGTCACCACAGCAGATCACCAGTCCACAGATTGGCAGTGCAGTTTTTACTGTGTTGAGTTGCCAACCCAGAGCCCAACCTTCACAGAAGGCACACACACACACACACACACACACACACACACACACACACACACACACACACACACACACACACACACACACACACACACACACACACCTACTTGCATGTCTTTAAAACTCACTCGACCACAATGAGGACATGCAGACTCCGCACAGAAGGCACTCTAGCCAAACATCAAACTGGAGAACCTCTTGCTGTGAGGTAACAATGCAGCCTGGTGCATAGGATTAAGGCTATGAGATGATAATAAGCTGCTTATGGTAGTCCAGGGTTTGATTCCTCTGGCAGCATTTGCCTACTATGCAACTCTCAACAAATCACTGAGGCAGAGAGTGCTACAGTGTCACCCTTGGAAATAAATAAATAAATAAAAACTACTTCTAATAATTGGCCTACTCGACAGTCTGTGAAAGCACTTGTGTAAAACACAGTGATAAGTAGTAATTGTCCCTAATCACCTGCATGTCATTGCCATCTCACAAAGGAGCATTGCTAGGAAGTATTCACCACACTGACCATCAAAAAATTGCACTGCTGCACACAAGTGTGTGACTGTCATTATTCCTTATTGGCTTCTGTGTATGTCTTAACAATGAGAATCCGCTCCGTAAGTATAATTAACCAGCAGCCCATACAAGTAATATATACATACAACTGAAGTACCCTGTTCTGTCCCACATGCACCCCAGCATGTGTGAGTGAGCGCACTGTTATATCTGTGTGCTCCTTTTTCCTCGGCTAAGCCTGATACCTGGATGCACTAAAGCTGATGCAGTGTGAATACCCAGCTCACCCATGGTCTCAGTTGCATTTGTGGAATTTGCGAGATCCTGCTTGTTTGCTAACATAAGTAGGACAATGTACTGCAGCTCATCCTTAGCCTGCATTCTCATCTCTTCCTCTCAGGGTTCATTTACTCACTCCCAGTCATTAATATCCACTACAGATATCAAACTTTACTAGCTGTCTAATTTAAAACCTTTCAGAAAAACTTGCAAGAAAAACAACTCCTGTAATGTAAACCCATGGGATGTATGTAAGTGATCCCTTAAGGACATCAAGTGTTTCAGTTACATGACTTCTGACTGTCCCTGTTTTTTTTTTTTTTTTTTTTTACTTTTTAAGTCTTTATGATTACAATCAGGCCAACAAAGCCGAATCCCACTAGCTGTGGACGTGCATATTTTGGCCTTCTTACTGACCTCACCAGCAGAGCTTAAGTGGATAGTTTAGCTATACTTCAGAAATACAGTGCATTTAAAACCAGATGATGCCCATAAAGACTAAGGTACCTGCAAAATAACCCTAACTAACTTCCAAACCAAAGGGTAAAACAGTCACACAGACAAACCATTCAGAAAAAATGGAAGAAAAACTCAGCCAATCTAGAGTTTTCACAGTGATACCTTACACCTCTTCTATGATAATTTTTATGTATACGCTGCAATTTTAATTATATGTTTTGTATATTTATACCATAGACCAATGACTTGTTCTGTTGTTTTGAGGAAGACTATGGGATCAGGGTGTAACAATCAGCAGTTTCAGGCTATACTGAATAAATAGAATATACATTGTTCACGTCAGAAATATCTTACTTAAGTATATACCTGTACAAGGTTTTAGCAAAGCAAAAGTAATTTGGTCGTTTTCCACATTTCCTCATTTAGGGACAGGTAAGTACTAATGGTACCCCAATGAAGGTAGCACCATATACTGTGATCACTATAAAACATTTTTCAGCTGGACATTATTTGCTAGAGAAAATGAATCTTTGTAATAGCAGGCTGAAGTGCTGAGCAGCTTAAATGTGGGTATTTAGATTATACAGTGTGTGAGTAAAGGCTGTGAAAATTAAACACAGGATTACTGGATGCACACAGAGCTCATTTGTATCCCATTACGATAATCTGTTTTGCAAGTTACTATGCCATTTATTCATTACCTACCCATCATGCTTGGCAGTTGAATTGGTGATACTGATGTCTATTTATTTAAATAATGAGTTGTAACCAACATCCTGCAAATCTGGAATTGATTTCCCCTAACCTCCCCTTACACACAGTGTAAGCAATAAAGTGTTACCAGGTCACACTTAAAAACAAATACCATTTCTGCCTTCTAGGTCTTGACCAGTTATCAGAAGAATACACTCCACTAATTCCAGTCTAGCTGCCTGTTTAATGGTTTCAGGCAATTGTTACAAAAGAATACCTTGTTCCTTACTGACTAATGGTTTCACCCCAAATCCTCTCTGTGTCAAAGGTGTACTTATTTCCTTCAGTTGAGGGAGGAGACAGATGGACTGCAAAGCAAGCCAGCTGAATTCCAGAGATGTGAAGTATACCTGTTAAAGTGTTATTTAAGCAGGCAGACAACTCATGTGACTTACTTATAGTATCTTTCCAACTGCACATGTATAGATTTGTAACAAAAAACCCTGTAAGAATCACCCCCCCCCCCCAATCATTTAAGCTTCACCCTTAGTCATATTAACTAAAAAAACAGCCTTGTTTAGGGAGGGGATCTAGTTTTTCCATTCATTTTTTTCTGCAGGGCTACAATCAGAATTTAATTGGTATCCCATTAGGCTTATGCTTAACACCTTATTGACACAACAACAAGCTCTATTGTGCTGGAAATGACTGCCTCACCTCCCCCATTAATCAGCAACCATTGTACTCCTAATTATAGCAAGTAATTACAGCAGACCAGTGAAACAAGAGCACTTTTCAGGGATTAATGAATGCCCAACTCAGGTTCTAGTTTCTCATCTAGTTGCATTTATGTGTGAATTATAAAGCAGCAAATCTAGCAGTAAAACTGTGGGGGGCAATACTGTGTTGCTGGCAGGGGAAGCTATTGTGCGCAGAATTTAATGGAAGTGTCACTGCAGGCCAGTGGGGTCTATTTGACCTAGCTATTATTTCATTAAAGCTTGTCACAGTTAAGATAAACAGTGTGGTTCTCTGCTGCAATGTAGGGGAGTATTGATGCCGTAGAACTGCACAGGACTGATAACGTATGTCAACAGTTCAAGGTTTAAAACTGTGCTTTCTTTATCATCCTTTTCTTTGGGGGAACTGCATCTCAAGCAGAAACTGAAACTTCTAAATGCATTTTGCATTGCACTACTCAGTCTGTCAATTAGCACTAAAGCACAGTATGATACCTTGATGAAAAATGAACTGTAATGTTGTAGATTCAAGTCTGACACCCAGCTCTTTGTTTGATACAGTACATCACACATCCTTGGAATCCTGCTGCAATGATGACATTATAGGACTTCTTAAACTGTAGTTACAATGTAACAACACATTGTTTATGCCTCATTTGTAAGGCTTCAACTGTGTGGTTCAATTACTGAAATACAAATTAGCAAGTTTAAAGTGCCTTAAAAGTATTAAAATGTTTATTGAAAAAAGGATTAATCAACAATATTGTAATTGTCCTATTGCACATGACTTTTATTTATTTGTTTATTCACCATGTAATTGAAGGCCCTTTCTGACCACAATATAGGCCATAAGGATAGACATTAGTTCAATCTATCTAATCAGTTTAGAATAAGCAATGTTTGAAAGTTGCTGAAAAACACCCAAACACAGGGATCTTATGTAGGTTCTATTTAGATCATAATCAGAGATTTTAACTAAACGCTGCACACTTGAAGCAGAAACATTAACCCCAGAGCTGCTTTGCTGTGCAGAAATTTCATTAACTCTATGCACCCAATTTTGCTGATTAAGTATAAAGTGTGACTGTTGTGTTGGTTGTGTTAGCCATGTTCAGAACAAGTGGACATATAAAATGGGGCTGAGCTTCCACAACAGGGGTTTATTTTCTCTAACCAATAGAACCTTAGGTGAGAAATTTCCTGCTAAGGTATATGTTAAAGAAGCTATGGTGTTTTTTGAAAAAAGATGGAGCATTATTCCAGCCTGCTGGCTATGTTTCCCATTGTCAGCAATATAGGCTCACTAACACAATTGTGTACATCCATATTCTTGTACTAGTCATAAGACTGTGTGTGTGTGTGTGTGTGTGTGTGTGTGTGTGTGTGTGTGTGTGTGTGTGTGTGTAGCAAAAGACTTACAACCTTATATCTCAGGTATCTTATGAAATAAATATAAGTCTATAATAACACCAAGGTAGTAGTTGTCAAAGTAGCAACTGTCAAACATTTTTCCATACACCGTGGCTATGAAAAAGTATTTAGGGGCAGAATTCTAGAACAGTGTACACTTAGAGCAAGGTGCTGGCCTGGGTTTCATCCATAAGTAAGATGGACCCAGTTCTAAAAAAAATGTTTGTATGCTTCCCTGGATCAATTCCCTTCTCATGATTCATTAAGATTTGGTATAAATGCTATCCTAACCCAAGAACAAGTACAAACTAGGAATGCACTAGAAAATTCAGGCATGTTGCTTCAGTTTGTAGCCCCCCCCACCTGTTTTACAGATCTCACATTTTTAATAAGAATGGAAAATCATGGAAAACTTCTGCTTGTGACACTTAAAGTTGAGGAAAATTTCAGATGTCTTTGGGGTGGTTTTGTTGTAGATACTAGAATGTCTGGTATGTCTGATTGTTACCCAACACCAAGTCTCTGTGTTAAAAAAAGTCGCTGTATACCTCTAGGGTTGCCACCTTTTCAAATGCCCAAAGTGGGACATTTTTTGTAGAAACATGAGATTTTGCAGGGCAAAACATACATATAACCAGTGCAAAGGACAGAGCTTCACCTTTTTGCCAAAATAAAAGCTTATTCTTGTAGTATTTGAGTTGCTTATGCTTTTTCATATAACATTTAGGTGTTTTAGACATAAAATAATTTTATGCAATTATTAAAGAAAACTTTGGAAATATTTTTTAGCTTAAAATCTCAGGACATTTGCAATTCTACCGCATGCCTTCATTCGTATGTGTTGATGTTGTGTCTGCTGTGCCATTATACTTCTCAGCCATACCTCATTATGAGGAATGTTCCTAATTTTGAATTTTAAAATGCCCATGTCATACCTCATAACTGTACAGATTTTTGCCTCATAGTTTGGTCTATTCCTCATAAAAATTATGGTTTTCTTTCAAATCACTGAGATGATCTAAAGGTTGAAGTCACTAAATAATGACATACATTTGAGTTTCAGACTTCAAATCGTTCAGAAAATGTATGTTAACACAAACCCTGTTACTCTAGCAATTTTTTAAGTTTATAAAATATGTCCCTTTTTTGGGCCTTTGTTCCCTGATTTTGTCACGCTTTGTCCAGATTTCTTGCACTAAGAGGTTAAGAGGTATGGTCCATGTTCCACAGTGTTCCAAAATGAAAGGGTCTGTCATATATTCAGTGTTAAGATTAATACTGGATCATGTTACTTTATCAAGAGAACTATTTACAAGTGTAAAGTAACACATTTTAATGATGCTGTGAGGTTCCTGGTTAAGGTTGTTAGCAATTGTTCCACATTTAGACCATTTGCTTCACATTATGAGAGGCAGAGATCCACATTTTAGAGATGGAAGATTCAGAGTTATACAGTTTGTATTGGATGCCCTCTGCTATCTTGCTCCAACTGTTCTGGAATTTGACCCTATGAAATGAATGTAAAAGTATTTCTCAAAGGTTTAGTGACTGGTATTTCTTTAGACCGTGATTAAATTTGTACCTTACTGAGATCAATTTCTTTTCCTGTATTTGTTAAGGAAACAATATAAGACTTTCTATTTTCTAGAAAGTCACACGCCCCTGTTGTTTACATGCTTCCACAATGCTTTTCTGAGCATTCCTCAGCCTCGGCTGAAGACAGAAACAGGGGTGGGTGCATCTTGGAAGTTAAACCAGTTTGAGACAATGAGTGCATCTCAGGTTACTACTGCACTCTGACAGTTCCTTCAGGCTGTCATTCATCAATTCATCCTATGTGCCTTATCTGTAGTGAATATCTCCTTCAGTGTTTCAGTGATTTACTTGATCAGACGTATTACTAACTCTTTTGGAATATTTATTACGGATGTAGTGGTAAATATATTAGCAGATATAGTCTGCACATTTTAGAAGATATATTCTGTTGGACTTTTCATTTATTGTTTCTTTTTGAATTTGTGCTGATTTATTTTTCAAAGCTGCAAGTAGGAGTCCTTCTATATTAACTGCAACTTGATGAGTGTCTGCATTTTTACTTTATATAAGTTCATAGGTTCATAGGTTGATACTAGGCTATCTGCCCTAGGGCATTTATAAGCCTAGCCAGAGTGTGTTTGGCTTTCGCCACCCTTTTAGATTAGTTGACTGTGCCTCTATATAGTAGGTCACAGAAGACAGCCCTTTTAAGGTTAGTTTACTGTGCCTCTGTCTAGCAGGGAAACAGAAGAGATCTCAGGGGTAAACCTACGATCTCCCATCCACTTGTCAAGATTTCTCTTGAAGAGGGTCATTGAGGGGCTCTGCCTAACATGGATTGGGATTTTGTTCCAGAGTGAGGGGAGCCTCTGGGATATGAATCTGTCCCTCCAGCATGTCCTATTTATTTCTGTGCTGAGGTTTAAGTCCCTGGAGTGTGTAGCTCTAAGGGATTTGGATTTCCTGAGGTGGAGCATGTCCATTAATTCTGGGTTGGACATGGCTTTATACGTCAGGCACAGATTGCCTCTGAGTAGGCAGTAAGCAACTGAGTAGAGCTGGAGTTTCTTTAGCCTAACTGCGTAGGGCATCTGTTTGAGTAACTTGATCCTCTTGGTGAGGTACTTTTGGGGGTTTTCCAGTTGCTGCAGGTGTCGGGTAAGGTACATCCCAAATGGGGCATTGTATTCAATTATGGGCCTGATGAGTGATGAGTAGAGGGGCACAATGACCTCTCTTGATCTAGATGTGAACCCTTTCGTGGTAAAGTGGGCTATATAGAAGAAACACAAAAAAATCCAGGCAGAGTGGCAAACCCAACTGATCCAAGTGCAGTAACCTGGTAGCCAATAATGGAAGTAGAGCGAAGGTAATCCAAGTTGAGATCTTTATTCACATCAAATGAACACAACGATATAACAAGCGCTTTCGCTCAGCTTAATGCTGAGCTTTCTCAAGTTAATGTTTTTTTTGTTTTTTTGTGTTTCCTTGTCACACTTTGGATCTTTTCATTATCTGGGCTATATAGAAGGTCTTTCTAACCACTTTGGCAACGTGATTGTTAAAGGAGAGATTGCTATCTACTTGGGTCCCCAAATCCCTAATTACTTCTTCTGTACTTAATGGATTACCACCTATGTGGTAATTTCTGGGCACTTTGTTTTTCCCAAAGGGGATGACTATGCACTTTTTGGCATTTCGCTTTAGGCCATGGCTCTGGCACCAGTTATCCGTCTCTGTGAGACCCTTTTGGAGGATGCTTATGTCAGTCTGTGAGTCGATTATGGCACCCAATTTGCAGTCATCTGCGAACTTGGTCAGCCATAGTCCTTCCATGTTAGCCTGTACCTCAGAGAAATATATACAGAACAAGAGAGGTCCCAGGACTGAGCCTTGTGGGATGCCACTTGTAACTGATTTAGAGTCTGACATGGCACCTGCAATTCTGACCATGTGGGTTCTATCCCTGAGCCAGTTTGCAGCCCATCTTGTGACATAGGGGTTGATATTTAAGCTGGTGAGCTTATTTATGATGCCCGAATGGGGTATTGTGTCGAAGGCTTTTGCAAGGTCCAGGTAGGTTGTGTGGACTATCTTCCCTTCAACTATGGCCTTGGTGACTGTTTCAAAGAAGTTGACCAAGTTTAAGAAGCAAGATCTGCCCTTAACAAAGCCAAATTGGGTAGGAGCCAGGGTTTGGAGGTTCCCAATGTCTTTGTTTATGAGTTCCATGATGATACACTCCATAGCTTTGCAGACCAGGCTAGTCAGGCTTATAGGTGATAGTTTCCAGGGTCCGTTGTGGCACCACCTTTGTGGAGTGGGACCACTGTTGCTGTATGCCATTCCTTGGGTACATATCCTGTAGTAAGGCTGAGATTGAACAGTGACTTTATGTGAGGGTTCAGTTCTTCTTGGAGCTCGTGTAAGACGTAGCCTGGGACACTGTCCGGTTCCATTGATGCTGTGTTTTTTTGCTTTGGAGAGGGCAGCTCTCACCTGTGCATCTGTGATGTCAGGGAGGCTACACTCTGTTGGGATAGACATTTGCTCTTATGGGGGGGGAAGGGAAGGAGAAGTTTGCACTGAACCTGTCTGCCAGGATGTTGGCAATGTCTGTGGGTTCAGTGTATTTTTTGTCATTTTGCACTAACTCAGAGCATATCTGGGAGTTGCCACCCAGGTTCCTGACATAACTAAAGAAGGCATTGTGATTATCTTTAGCGTCTTGTGCAATTTTTCTTTCGAAGCTGGCCTTAGATGATTTTATGAGGGATTGTAGTTTCTTTCTAGTACTGCTCAGAGATGCCTTCCCTTTTTGGGATTTTGCTCTATCATGTAGTAGCTTCCTCCTTCTGTTGTATAGCTTATTTATGGCTGGGGTCCACCAGACAGGTCTCCTGCCTTTGGAGGAGTGAGTCTTGGTTTTATTTGGGATAGCACAATCCATGCATTCCTGTAGATGACCATAGAATGCGTTTGTAAAGGATTCTGCGGTTTGGGCTGTATTTTCCACTGGCCCGGGGGCTTTGAAGGATTCCACCTCGGTTTTGAGAAGTGTGAAGTTTGCTTTTGAGAAGTTCTTCACCATGGTTTCCTTGGCTGGGGGTGGGGACGGGATATGGATGTCCAGTGAGATTAATTTATGGTCAGATCTTACCAATGAGGGGTATACCTCTGGTATGGAACATAGAGTCCCCATGTTGGTGATGATCAGGTCCAATATGTTTTCCCCTCTTGTGGGAGTGGTGACCAGTTGTTCCATAGCATTTGAGTTTATAAATTCTAGGAACCGTTGGGCGAGGGTGTTGGGGCTTGAGTAGTGCTCCCAGTCTATGTTTGGGTAGTTGAAGTCACCCAATATAATGGTGTTTGGAGAGACCTTCATATTCTCCAGTGTTCTCAGGAAAGTTGAGTGGGGTTCCTGAGTTTGGGAGGGTGGTCTGTAGCAGGCTACAAACTGAAAGGCAGTTTTGCCCACTGTTAGTTGCACATGGATGGTTTCCGATGCTTCGTGCAGTGCCACTAACCTGGAGGTGTGGGTATCTTTGATGAATATGGATACTCCCCCTCCCTTTGTGGTTTTCCGAGTTTTGGGGCCGAAAAGCATGGTAGGAGGTATAACCTGGTAGTGCTGGGGTGCCCTCAGGAGCCTTGAACCAGGTTCCTGTTACTGCACAGATATCAATATTCTCCATTCTGAGGAGAGCCTCGAGTGTGTGCATCTTGAGGTTTAGACTTCTGGCATTGAGCAGCATTACCCTTAGTTTATTTTTCCTTGTGTTGTCTATGGAGGTGGGTTTGTCTTTTGAGCCTTGCTAAAAAAGGCACTATGGGGGTGGCAAGAGCCTTAGCCAGTATTCGAAAGCCCAGAGGTGACAGGTGCAAGCCGTCCTAGTGAAGCAACGTGGCTTGTCGAGCACGTCATCCCAGGCTGACAGACCCTGGATCCCCTTTGAATGACACCAGTACTTTAGCCAGTTGTTAAAATTGATCATTTTGTCTTTATACTGTGGCATCATTCTTGGTGAGGGTAAGATGCTACTCAAGGTCAGGGTCATACCGGCCTGGGCTAAATGATCAGAGAGCTCCTCCATGTCTCTTTTCATGTAGTCCAGGGAGGTACTTCTCAGGTCATTCACACCAGCATGGACAATGATGGAGTCATATTTTTACTTGCTTTAGAGTGACCTGAGTGCTGTGTTCTTACAGTGACCTTCTCCTTGTTCAGTCTGGTGAGTGGGACATCAGTGTGTCTGACAATAGAGTCACCTATTACAAGTGTATTAGGTGTGTTGTTTAGCCTTAAGGGCTGTGACTGTGTGGCACACTGACTTTGTGAACTATGTGATACATGGGTATTGTTGTGGGGTAGCGGTTGCTTGGATGTCTGCTTTGGAGGTCTCTGTTGCTTGGGCAGATTTTTATTTAGAGTGTCCGAGTATGTTTTTGTGTGTTTATGTGTTTGGTTTGCTGTTGCTATAGGTCTATGTGAAACTGGATTTGTGGTGTGTGTGGTTACCTTCTCCTCCTGACTGACTGCGCCAGTACTGGGTTGAGAGAGCCCAGCCTCCAGTTCGAAAATATACACCTTCAATCTGCAAAACTCTTTCCAGTGGTGAGAATCAAACCTTGCACCTTATGGTCAAAAGGCATATACCTTAATCACTGTACCACTCAGCCTTTCCAGTATGCATTTGATCTTCTACTGTTTTTTTTTAAACTTTTATCCTTGGCAGCATTGTCTGCTACAGGCTTTCTGTGACCTACGTATTCACTTGTATCAGCCATCATGATTATGTAAACAATTTAGGGCATTTGATTAGTTTTTCAGAGTTATTGGTTACCACAAAAATAAATACAACTTGTATCTGTGTTATTTGTAGCACTTCACACAAACAGGCATATCTGATCACAAGGTCAGTCTACTGTGGTAAAACTTTAACCAATCAGATTGATCCTTACAAAATATTTACACTGTATCATCATGCCCAGCTCTGCAAAATGCCTGCACCTAAATGACCTGGAGCCTGCTATTCTTACCGTTTGAGTTTTGTCTGTAAGCCAGCTGGCAATCCATCTTGTGAAGTAGGGGTTTATGTTCAGGCTGGTGAGTTTTTCTATAATATCTGAGTGAGGAATGGTGTTGAATGCCTTGGAGAGGTCAAGGTAGGCTGTGTGTACCACCTTTCCCTCATCTATGACCTTGGTGACTGTCTCAAAGAAGTCAACCAGGTTTAGTAGGCATGATCTGCAGTTAACAAAGGTGAACTGGGTCAGGTTAAGTGTCTGGAGGTTCCCGATGTCTTTGTTAATGAGTTCCATGATAATGCGCTCCATAGCCTTGCAGACCAGGCTAGTCAGGATAGTTACCAGGGTCATTTTTGGCCCCTCCTTTGTGGAGTGGAATAACCTTTGCTGTGCACCATTCTATGGGCATATAGCCTGTGGCGAGGCTGAGGTTGAACAGCGTGTTTAGATGGGGGGGGTTAGTTCGTTCTGTAGTTCCTGCAAGACGCATCCTGGGACACCATCTGGCCCCATTGACGCTGTGTTTTTGGCTTTTGACAGGGCTGTTTTCACCTGTGCATCTGTGATTTCTGGGACACTACACTTTTCTGATATTGTTGTGGGCATTTTTGGAGGTGAGAGGGGGGTAAAGTTTGCACTGAATCTATCTGCCAGGATGTTGGCAATATCAGTAGGTTCAGTATATTTTGTGCTATTTTGCACTAGCTCAGAGCATATCTGTGAGTTGCCACTTAGTTGACATAACTAAAGAAGGCTTTGTGGTTATCTTTCGAATCCTTGGCTATTTTTCTTTCAAAGTTAGCCTTGGATGATTTTATGAGGGACCTTAGTTTCTTACTGATACTGATCGGGGATGTCTTTCCTTCTTGGGATTTGTTTTTTTTTCTGAATTAGTTTCTTTTATTGCATAACATGTTTATGGCAGGGGACCACCAGACTGGTTTCCTTCTCTTAGGGGAGTGAGTCTTGGTTTTGCTAGGGATGGCATGATCCATGCATCCTTGTAGGTGCTCATAGAGTGCATTTGTAAAGGATTCTGCATCTTGGGTAGTGTTATTTTTTAGCGTGGGGGCTGTGAAACTTACCACCTCTGTTTTAAGTAAGGTGAAGTTTGCTTTAGAAAAGTTTTTCACTGTGGTTTCCTTGGTTGGGGATGGTGGTGGGGTGTGGACATCCAGAGTGATTAGTTTTTGGTCTGATCTAACCAGTGACAGGTTGACCTCCGGTGCGGAACACCTATCGCCCATGTTGGTGATGACCAGGTCCAATATGTTTTCACCTCTGGTAGGGGAGTTTACCAGCTGATCCAGGGCATTTGAGTTGATAATTTCCAGGAAGCTCTGAGTCTGGGAGTTTGTACTCAAGTAGTTTTCCCAGTTATTGGTAGGGTAATTGAAATCGCCCAATATCAGGGTGTTCGGTAGGACCTTCATGTTTTCCAGTGTCTCCAGAAAGGCAGAGTGGTGGTTCTGGGTCATGGAGGGTGATCTGTAGCAGGCCATAATTTGCATTGCAGATTTGCCCGATGTTAGTTGCACATGGATGATCTCAGAGGTATCATGCTGTGCCACTAACCTGGAGGTGTAGGTATCCTTGATGACTATGGATACACCCCTCCTGTTGTGTTTCAGTCCATGTTCTGTGTCTGAAATGTGTAGTATGAGTTGTAGCCCGGTAGTGTGGAGTGCTCTGTGGAGCCTTGAACCAGGTTTCAGTTACTGCACATATGTCGACATTCTCCATACTGAGGAGTGCTTCGAGTGCATGCATTTTGAGATTTAAACTCCTGATGTTGAGTAGCTTAACCCTCATTGTTTTATTTGTGCTGTTTATGGAGGTGGGTTTGACTTTTCAGCCTTGCCTAAAAAAGGCACTATGGGGGCAGCAAGAGCCTTGGCCAGTATTTGAAAGCCTAGGGGTGACAGGTGCAAGCCATCTCTTAGGAAGCAACGTGGCCTGTCGAGCATGTCATCCAAGGCTGACAGACACTGAATCCCCTTTGAATGACACCAGAAGCTTAGCCAGTTGTTGAAATTGATCATTTTTTTCTTTATACTGAGGTATCATTCTTGGTGAGGGCAGGATGCTACTCAGGGTCAGGGTGATACCTGCCTGGGCTACATGATCAGAGAGCTTTTCCATGTCTCTTTTCATGTAGTCCAGGGAGGTACATCTCAGGTCATTCACACCAGCATGGACAATGACAGAGTCATATTTTTACTTGCTTTAGAGTGACCTGAGTGCTGTGTTCTTACAGTGACCTTCTCCTTGTTCAGTCTGGTGAGTGGGACATCAGTGTGTCTGACAATAGAGTCACCTATTACAAGTGTATTAGGTGTGTTGTTTAGCCTTAAGGGCTGTGACTGTGTGGCACACTGACTTTGTGAAATATGTGATACATGGGTATTGTTGTGGGGTAGCGGTTGCTTGGATGTCTGCTATGGAGGTCTCTGTTGCTTGGGCAGATTTTTATTTAGAGCGTCCGAGTATGTTTTTGTGTGTTTATGTGTTTGGTTTGCTGTTGCTATAGGTCTATGTGAGACTGGATTTGTGGTGTGTGTGGTTACCTTCTCCTCCTGACTGACTGCGCCAGTACTGGGTTGAGAGAGCTCAGCCTCCAGTTTGAAAATATACACCTTCAATCTGCAAAGCTCTTTCCAGTGGTGAGAATCAAACCTTGCACCTTATGGTCAAAAGGCATATACCTTAATCACTGTACCACTCAGCCTTTCCGGTATGCATTTCATCTTCTACTGTTTTTTTTAAGCTTTTATCCTTGGCAGCATTGTCTACTACAGGCTTTCTGTGACCTACGTATTCACTTGTATCAGCCATCATGATTTTGTAAACAATTTAGGGCATTTGATTAGTTTTTCAGAGTTATTGGTTACCACAAAAATAAATACAACTTGTATCTGTGTTATTTGTAGCACTTCACACAAACAGGCATATCTGATCACAAGGTCAGTCTACTGTGGTAAAACTTTAAACAATCAGATTGATCCTTACAAAATATTTACACTGTATCATCATGCCCAGCTCTGCAAAATGCCTGCACCTAAATGACCTGGAGCCTGCTATTCTTACCGTGTGAGTTCTGTCTGTAAGCCAGCTGGCAATCCATCTTGTGAAGTAGGGGTTTATGTTCAGGCTGGTGAGTTTTTCTATAATATCTGAGTGAGGAATGGTGTTGAATGCCTTGGAGAGGTCAAGGTAGGCTGTGTGTACCACCTTTCCCTCATCTATGGCCTTGGTGACTGTCTCAAAGAAGTCAACCAAGTTTAGTAGGCATGATCTGCAGTTAACAAAGGTGAACTGGGTCAGGTTAAGTGTTTGGAGGTTCCCAATGTCTTTGTTAATGAGTTCCATGATGATGCGCTCCATAGCCTTGCAGACCAGGCTAGTCAGGATAGTTACCAGGGTCATTTGTGGTTCCTCCTTTGTGGAGCGGAATAAACTTTGCTGTGCACCATTCTATGGGCATATAGCCTGTGGAGAGGCTGAGGTTGAACAGCGTGTTTAGATGGGGGGTTAGTTCGTTCTGTAGTTCCTGCAAGACGCATCGTGGGACACCATCTGGCCCCATTGATGCTGTGTTTTTGGCTTTTGACAGGGCTGTTTTCACCTGTGCATCTGTGATTTCTGGGACACTACACTTTTCCGATATTGTTGTGGGCCCTTTTGGGGGTGAGGGGGGGTGAAGTTTGCACTGAATCTATCTGCCAGGATGTTGGCAATATCAGTAGGTTCAGTATATTTTGTGCTATTTTGCACTAGCTCAGAGCATATCTGTGAGTTGCCACTTAGTTGACATAGCTAAAGAATGCTTTGTGGTTATCTTTCGAATCCTTGGCTATTTTTCTTTCAAAGTTAGCCTTGGATGATTTTATGAGGGACCTTAGTTTCTTACTGATACTGATCAGGGATGTCTTTCCTTCTTGGGATTTGTTTTTTTTTCTGAATTAGTTTCCTCTTTTTATTGCATAACATGTTTATGGCAGGGGACCACCAGACTGGTTTCCTTCTCTTAGGGGAGTGAATCTTGGTTTTGCTAGGGATGGCACGATCCATGCATCCTTGTAGGTGCTCATAGAGTGCATTTGTAAAGGATTCTGCATCTTGGGCAGTGTTATTTTTTAGCGTGGGGGCTGTGAAACTTACCACCTCTGTTTTAAGTAAGGTGAAGTTTGCTTTAAAAAAGTTTTTCACTGTAGTTTCCTTGGTTGGGGGTGGTGGTGGGGTGTGGACATCCAGAGTGATTAGTTTTTGGTCTGATCTAACCAGTGACAGGTTGACCTCCGGTGCGGAACACCTATCACCCATGTTGGTGATGACCAGGTCCAATATGTTTTCACCTCTGGTAGGGGAGTTTACCAGCTGATCCAGGGCATTTGAGTTGATAATTTCCAGGAAGCTCTGAGTCTGGGAGTTTGTACTCAAGTAGTTTTCCCAGTTATTGGTAGGGTAATTGAAATCACCCAATATCAGGGTGTTCGGTAGGACCTTCATGTTTTCCAGTGTCTCCAGAAAGGCAGAGTGGTGGTTCTAGGTCATGGAGGGTGATCTGTAGCAGGCCATAATTTGCATTGCAGATTTGCCCGATGTTAGTTGCACATGGATGATCTCAGAGGTATCATGCTGTGCCACTAACCTGGAGGTGTAGGTATCCTTGATGACTATGGATACACCCCCTCCTGTTGTGTTTCGGTCCATGTTCTGTGTCTGAAATGTGTAGTATGAGTTGTAGCCTGGTAGTGTGGAGTGCTCTGTGGAGCCTTGAACCAGGTTTCAGTTACTGCACAGATGTCGACATTCTCCATACTGAGGAGTGCTTCGAGTGCATGCATTTTGAGATTTAAACTCCTGACGTTGAGTAGCTTAACCCTCATTGTTTTATTTGTGCTGTTTATGGAGGTGGGTTTGACTTTTCAGCCTTGCCTAAAAAAGGCACTATGGGGGCAGCAAGAGCCTTGGCCAGTATTTGAAAGCCTAGGGGTGACAAGTGCAAGCCATCTCTTAGGAAGCAACGTGGCCTGTTGAGCATGTCATCCCAGGCTGACAGACACTGAATCCCCTTTGAATGACACCAGAAGCTTAGCCAGTTGTTGAAATTGATCATTTTTTTTTTATACTGAGGTATCATTCTTGGTGAGGGCAGGATGCTACTCAGGGTCAGGGTGATACCCGCCTGGGCTACATGATCAGAGAGCTTTTCCATGTCTCTCTTCATGCAGTCCAGGGAGGTACGTCTCTCATTTGTATCTCATATCCTTTCTTGACACCCATGATGCATCCTCCGCTGCTGTAAAGCACATTAATGGGACTTTCTGCAGAAACTGCAGCCCACCATTACTCCTTTCTATAATACATATCCCTTAATTTTTTACAAACTCACACTGGACCACTCCAGCCCTTCTATAGCTGCCTTCACTCCAGGTTACTATTCTGTAGAAGTGGCCATTAACTATTTGTCATTTGATGGTGCTCTTGCTACAAAGTGTATTGCTGAACATTCAACCAGCCAGTTCAACAGCTTCCCTTCCAGATAGGATTGATCTTTGTAATGGCAGACAAGAAATAACTCATATAGAGAAGGCAGGGGAAGTCAATGCATTTTGTTTATATTTCTGATAACCATGTAGACTGTGTAGTAATTTTTCAGGGTAAAAAAGGAATACTCATTGGTTAAGTGACTTATTCAAATTCACACCACAGTCAAATGAAAACAAAACATACTAAAAGAATATAGCATTAAATCTCTCTAGTAAACTGGCAGACACATTTCTTTTTCCTGATATGATACTTAGTTCATAACCACTTGTACTATTAATATGAACAAACTTCATAAATGATAGATAAGGACAATGCCACTTAAAATGTCAAGCTCCTTCCATCACAAGTGCTTTACTATCCATTTAATGTAACTTCAAGAGTGACATACTGTACATGAAAAATGTGACGAGTGAGTGAGTGAGTGAGTGAGTGAGTGAGTGAGTGAGTGAGTGAGTGAGTGAGTGAGTGAGTGAGTGAGTGAGTGAAGAATCACAGCCTCTGTTTCCTGTAGTTTCTCTGCTCATTATTTTTTGCAAAACACTGTTATTTCTTTCTGTTATTCGTTGCAATATCTAGCTACAGCTAATGCATTTACATCTTTATAAAAACAAAGTAATTAGATAACTCATTCTAACTGGAATAATCTATGGAAAGCACAATAAAACATCTTAAACCTAACTGCAGCCTGCAAAATCATAGGTTAATAGATTAGTACTAGGCTAACTGCACTTGTGGGCCATTTTAAGCCTAGCCAATTACCCCATGTGAGAATCAAACCCTACACCTTGTGTCTGCAAGGTAAATACCTTAATCATTATGCCATTCTTCCACCCATTTTGTATTTTCATGCACAGCCTGTGTCCATCCTTACTATGCTCTCTATTGACCAATTTCTTCCTTTCTCCAATAACATGGGAACAAACTAGGAAAGAAAGACAGCAGCTTGTGGATAATAGCCAGCATGGAGGCTTATGTTTTCTCATACTCCAAACAGTACTGACCTTATTGGCTAGGAGGAGTGATGCAATACCTGATAAGGCATGCTGGTTGAAAGTATGTACCTATAAATTCTTGACATGTTCAGCTGGAATAGATGTTCTTCTTGTCCACTGGAGTACTGTAGTGGGCCTTGCCTCAGGTGGTACTTCAGTGGTGGGATTTTTACTAGCTCTGTCCCCATGGAGTATCCCTAACTTGCTTTTTATCAACCTCTGGAAATTAATGGGGTGACAGTGGAAAGAGTCAAAAATACCAAGTTCCTAGGGGTGCACATCTCAGATAATCTATCCAAGTCGGCACATATTAGCACACAGAGAAGAAGGCACAACAACGTCTGCACATCCTATGGAAACTGAGGAAGGCAGTCCATCCTCAAAGCCTTCTACTGGAGGACCATCGAGAGCATCCTCTGAAATAACATCATACTTTGGTATGGTAACTGCAAAGCATCTGACTGCAAGGCTCTCCTGAGGGTAGTGTGGACAGCAGAAAAAGTCATTGGTTCCTCGCTCCCACTCATGAATGATCTGCACAAGACTCGGTGTGTGGGAAGGGCTAGGAAGCTAATCAACAATCCCACTCACCCTGCCCATAGCATGTACCTCTGCCTTTCCTTGGGCGGGTGGTATTGCAACTTACACTGAAAAACATCTAGACTGAACAGGAGCTTCTACCTTCTATCCATAAGGCTGCTGGACTTGAATGCCAGGGATGACAGCAAATAATCTGATCAATATGCCACTTGCTGTGAAGTATCATCTATAGTAACCACTCTGGCAAATTGCTTCAGTAACTGGTACAGTTAGTCTGATTTCTTATGTATTACTTCCTGAATGTGCAATAGTCATGAGTGAGTCACCACTCCATACATGTGCAATATGAACATCAGAATATATCATACTACAACTGATGAAATGCAATATTCTAAGCAATCACAATGAGATGTCATAGTCTTACAATACCTACTAGCATAATATTATCTAATGTCTTCCTGTCAATTGTGGTAATTAATTGTGTTGTTAATACTTTAATATAATATAATAATACATATATAATTCTATATATTAATTATATATATATATATATATATATATATATATATATATATATATATATATATATATATATATATATATATATATATATATATATATATATATATATATATATATATATATATATATATATATATATATATATATATATATATATATATATATATATATATATATATATATATATATATATATATATATATATATATATATATATGTATATATATATATATATATATATATATATATGTGTGTGTGTGTGTGTGTGTGTGTGTGTGTGTGTATTAGCCCACAGTACTCACATTACTTCCATTCTAACTTTATGAAAAGACAAGGTCAGAAGACTAGTTTCCCTTCCTAATCTAATTTTATGGAGACACAAAATGACAAAATCATAACAAAACAAATTTAGGTTCAAACAGAGAACGTGAGACAAGTACCAAGAAGAAGATGTCCAGGAATGTAAGGATGGTCAGGAAAAGCACAGCCAACAGTTTTGTTAATGGGGGGGTTATCCCTTGTGATGTTAATTGAAGATGTATGCCTTTTGATACTAACTAGAGGTGTACATCAGAAAGTCAGTACCTTTCTCTTGCACAAAATTCTTTATTTGTAAGTACAGATATGCTACAGAAGTATCTGAACACATCAAGAGAGAAGGCAATACAACATGCAGCTATACATGTTGATTGTGGTTGCATGAAAGTGGTATACATGTAAAATTGTTCATCATTTTAATAGACAAAATAAATAGCAGACTGAGATCAAGTTATTGAGAACTAAGCGACAAAGTGAAACAGCATAAATAATGTAATGGGTGTGACAAAGGGAAATACTGCCAGCCATGCTAGCTGGAATTTTGTAAATAATTATATGTCAGTTGTGAGCACTAATATGATATGTATAGAAATGTAACAGAAGAAAATACTGCAATTCCAGCTATCTGGAATTTTGTAAATAATCACATGTCATTTGTGAATATCAACCTGATTCATATGCTTGTCTTACAAATGTATTAGAACTGTATGTTATGTGTACATTAAACTGTGTGTGTTGAACAGGGTTTGTACAATACTGAGCCTAGATGTGTGACCAGAGCGTACCTTGCTAGATTAGAACAGAAATGTATATAAACAATAGTACATGTGTAAATGTGTATATTTTAACAGTGGGAACTGGAACATAGATGGTTAACTTGCAAAACTTCAAGAAAATAGTTGAAATTAAATTGTTTTATGATTGTGCTATAAAAGTTAGTTTCAATGCAGCAAGGAGACAGTATGTCTAGAACTAGGGTGCCTTCTGCATTGTGTTGTAAGTGTTTTATGGTTTTATGTCTTCCAGCATTTGCAATGATCTGAGAAATATGTATTTTTCACAGGGAGATGCTAAAATGCTGGCAGTTTCTAACAATGGGGGTATTCACCTGGGATAGTCAGATGACAAAAGTGATGTCATCCTGCATGTATCCCAGCAGCAATATTTGAGATATTAATTTAAGAACTCTCTGAGAGAGAGAGAGAGAGAGAGAGAGAGAGAGGAGACAGCATTTTGTATTTTGTCTTTGACCTGGACACATCCAGTCCACTTCAGCCTGCATGTTGTTCTGTAAGTAAGTTTTTAGGACATAGTGACTCTTTTAGATTCAGATAGGAATATAGTAAAGTATAGCTTAGATGTTTTATTTATTTATTTGAGACTGTCCTGCAATGTTGTTTTAAATATTTCCTGTGATTTTGAACTCTGATGTAACTGATTACTTACTGAGTATTGTCCTGTTCTTTTATTATTTATTATTAAATATATTTAAGCCTATCATTGCGGCTGATATCTGTGAGACATGTTTCAGCTCTTAAAGTACTTGCATATGTATTTGATGACACTGTGGGCCACTCCTAATAGCCTTGTCTCTTGGTTAAACTACCATTTGGATTAATAGTAACATTACACAATATGATTGGACACCCTTTGCTAAGGGCCTTAAAGCAGCTGATAAGGAGCTGGCTGGTGGCAGTGGAAACTACCTTATAGTGTGGGCAGAAAGGGGCCCCGTGTGTGTGTGTGTGTGTGTGTGTGTGTGTGTGTGTGTGTGTGTGTGCGCGTGTGTGTGTGTGTGTGTGTGTGTGTGTGTGTGTGTGTATGTGTGTGCATACATAAATCAAATCTTAAAGTGTGTCTATGTTAGCTACTTGGGCAGGGACACGAAGCACTGGTTGGACAGAGAAGGTGCTGGAGGTCTTAGCTTGGCCATTCAACTGAGATCTCAACTTTATAGCTGTGCCAGTGGGGAATCTTATTGGGGATCTGGAGAAAGAGCGAGAAACCAACCACAGACTGTCTGTGATCTCTGTGTGCTCTTAAGGGAAATTGCACTGTGATGTGTGTGTACTTGTCATCCTCCCAGTGTGTACATCCCCCACCATTGCCAGTTGTGAATATTGAGGCTCCTTGATTACTGGGCCAGTGATGGGACATCACATATTAATTGGTGGGCAGTGGTGGGATATCCACATCACATATTAATTGGTGGACAGTGGCAGGATATCAACATCACATATTAATTGGTTGACAGTGGTGAGATAGCCACATCACATATTAATTGGCTTGCAGTGGTGTGGATATTGAATTCCTGTAGCCTGTGTACAGTGGTCACTGAAGATGTTTATACTCTCAGTCAGCCATGCAGTGAACATTCAGAGCTTCGCATCACAATTCTTTTATTTATTTATTTTTTTGTTAGCTTAGTTAGTCAGGGAGAGCAAGCAAGCATGTCAGCAGAGGAGTATGGCAAGCTGACAAAGAGCCAGTTGGCTGAGATGTGCCAGGCTAAAGGACTTGTGCATGCCAGCCTGACTAAGGCAGAAATTATTTTAGCTTTGGGCACAGCTGCATCACAGACCAGCGATCAGGAGGACAACTAGGCTGGCCATGGAGATGTACAACTCTCATACGGACAGCTCAACCTTTCCACAGAGGACTTAAAAATCTGTCTGAAGTTAAAGAGACTCCAGCTGGAGGCCAATCATTTGGAAATAGAAGCAGTAGAGAGATTAAGATGTCTAGAGGCTGAGGAAAATGAGAAACTGCAATATGTAGAGGTGGAGGAGAAGGAGAGGTAGAGGCAACATGAAAAGGAGATGCTGACTCTTTGCTAGAATCATGGAGATAATGGGGAAGGGAGTAACTGAACCCCCAGAAGCAACAAAGGTCAGTAAATTCCTTCCACAATTTACAAAGGGGGATAATTTTGATAGTTTCATTCATATGTTTGAGAGGGTATGTAAACAGTATAATGTTGACCAAGGGCTCTGAGTATGGCTCCTGAACCCCTTACTCCAAACTGGTAAAGCTGTAACAGCTATTTCTAAATTGTCTGATACTCATTGCTTAAGTTATAATATTGTAAAGAACTGTCTTTTAGAATGATTTAAGTTAACACCTGAAGCTTATAAGAAAATGTTTCATGAGCATAGACGCAAGGCAGATGAAAGTGTGTGTGAGTATGTTGCTGAACTAAGCACTTATTTTCATGGCTGGGTGAGTGGATGTCAGGTCACCATTTTTAAAGGGCTGGCAGACCTTTTTGGTAAGAGAACAAGCCCTAAGCACTTTGCCTGAGGACATGAGAATCTGGTTAGCTGATAGACTATGCAGTACTGGAGATGAGTTGAGGAAGAAGGGAGACCTATACCTAGCAAGCAGGGTATCACTGCACAGGAAATGGACACCCAGTGCTGCTCATGGGTCTAAGGGAACCCATGGTGGTAGCCCAGAATGCTCCAACAGAGTCCACCAGTAGCAGGGGAAGCCACTAGTCCTGGTACACCTCCAAGACCAAGGGTTAAATGTTTTAAATGCAACCAGTGGGGCCATGTAGCATGTAGATGTCCACAGAGGCAAAGTGGAGAACAAAAGCTGGGAGAGCCAGTAAGAATGCCAGCATTAAGTTGTCTCAAGACAACAAGGGTACCAAACTACCACAAAAGGTTATATCCTATCTTAGTGGATGGAAAAGAGGACACTGCTAAGAGTGACACAGCCTATGACCTAACCATTGTGTAGCCCGCAATGGTTAAAGAGGAGCACTACTTGCTTGTGCAGTGTACTCTAGTCAGAGCCTTAGGAGGGACCCCATTCCAAATACATTTTGTTAGGGTTCAGCTTGACTGGGAGGGTGGAAAAGGAAGCCAGCAAGTAGGTGTGTTTGAGGATATCCCTGCAGATGTCCTGATAGGGAATGATCTGATAATGCAGTGCCATGTGTGCATGCAGTTACACTCAGTCAGGCTTGGAGACAAGCATGTGAGTCTGATAGCTTGGGGGAGACCCAGACAGACCATACACTTACAGCCAGGACAAGTGAAGTGGTTACTTCAGGGGAGGAGCTACCCTGTAGCAGTGAGAATGAAGGTGAGCCACAGCTGCTTGTGGGTACTGATGTTCCATTGGAAAGAGTGACTACAACGGCAGAGGTGAGTAGTAGTACTCAGGCTGACAGTGAGGCACTGCTGTCAGAGGATACCAGACTTCCTGTGGAAGGGGAGCTGGGAAGGGTTACAAAAAGAGAGTTGAGACAGGCTCAGCTTTCAGACCCTACATTACAAGGTCTGAGCTAGTGAGGCACCTGATTCTCAAAGGAAGGGGAAATCTGCATACTGGGACAAAGGGTTACTGTATAGAGAGTGGACCCCTGAGGGAGGGCTAGAGAGTGAGAGAATACAGCAGTTGGTAGTACCCAGAGCCTACAATCTGGTACTTCTAGCCATAGCCCATGATATTCTCTTTGCAGGTCATATGGGCATAAAATGTACAAAGAGACGTATTATGCAAAACTTTTATTGTCCGGGGATTTCTAGAGATGTAACAGGGTACTGCAAGATCTGTGAGCAGTGCCAAAAGGTAGACAAGGCAGGAGACAAGGTGAAAGCTCCTTTGATGCCTTTGCCTGTGATTGAGGAGCCATTTCAGAGGGTAGCTATGTATATTGTGATGCCTCTGAGTACCCCACGTTCCACAGGGAAAAATTATATCCTAGTGGTAGTAGATTATGCTACCAGATACCCTGAGGCAGAGGCTCTGTCCTCCATTGAGGCAAAAAAGGTGGCAAATGCTTTGTTAGAAATTTCAGCAGGGTAGTTTTTTTCCAAAAGAAATACTGACCGACAGAGGTGCCAATTTCATGTCAGATCTGCTGGCTTCTCTGTGGAGGCATTGTGGGGTGAAGCACCTAAAGATCATCCGCTACCATCCCCAGACTAATGGTCTTGTTGAGAGGTTAAACTCTACACTCAAGATGCTGCTACAGGCATTTGCAGACCAGTTTGAGGGAGTGGGACAAATATTTGCCCCATCTGTTGTTTGCTTGCAGAGAGGTACCCCAGAAATCCACAGGTTTTTCATCCTTTGAGTTTTTGTATGGGCATAGTGTGACCTCTAGATTTCATTCCAGATGAGTGGGAGGGTGAGTGTGAATCCTACAAGGTGTATGTTGTGGCATATGTCCTAAACCTCAGGACATGTCTCAGGGAATTCATGGGCTTGGCCCTGGAGAACCTGTCAGAAGCCCAACAGCAAGAAAAAGGTCTGGTATGACATGAATGCTCGAGCTAGAGAGTATGCTGTAGGGGAGCAGGTAATGGTTCTCATTCCTGTCAGACACAACAAGCTGCAGGCAGCTTGGGAAAGACCCTACAAGGTGGTAAGGAAGGTCAGTGATGGTTGAACTGCTAGGCAGGAGGCAGAGGCACAAACTGTACCATGTTAACATAATGAAACCTTACCAGGACAGGGAGGCCTTGTGCTAAGTATTTGCAGTACAAGGCAGGAGGAGTCTGAGGGGGATCTATGGCTGCAGGGAGCCAGCCAGCCAAATCCCATATTATTATGGTGGAGCCTAGGTTTGCAGGCATATGATGGGACAGTGCAGCACTGTACTTGAGTCAGCAATGCCAAGGCAGCTGGAATCTCAAGACAGAGAATGAGGTAAGGTATCCCCAGATAGTCAACCTTCTCAAGCAAAGTTTCTCAAGGGTCACTTGAAAAACTAGCTTGAGTTGTTTTTTTTTTTTTTTGGTGGGTGAGAAATGTGATAAAAGGGAACTACTGCCAGTCAAGCCAGCTGGAATTTTTTTAAATAATTATATGTCATTTGAGAATATTAATATGATTTATATAGAAATGTAACAAAAGAAGACACTGCCAACCCAGCCATCTGGAATTTTGTAAATAGTTATATGTCATTTGTGAACACCAACATGACACAATTGCTTGTGTTACCAAATGTATTAGAACTATAAGTTATGTGTATATTAAACTACTGGTACAGGAGTGTGTGTTGAACAGGGTTTGCATAATACTGACCTTCAAGGATGTGTCCAGAGTGTACCCTAATGGAAAAGAACAGAAATGTGTCTAAACTATATACCTGTGCAGACGTATGTTTTAATAGTAGAAACTGAAATATACAGAGTTAACTTGCAAAACTGCAAGAAAATACATTTAAATTAAACTGTTTTATGATTGTTTTATAAAAGTTTCAGTTCAGCAAGGAGATAGGACATATAGAACTAGGATGTCTTCTGCATTGTTTTGTAAGTGTTTTATTGTTTTATGTCTTCTAGCAACTGCAAACATCTGAAGGCTATGCATTTTTCACAAGGAGATATCAAATGCTACAATGGAGGGTTTAGCTTGGGAACTTAAGTCAAATGACAAAAAGTGATGTCATCTAAGCTAACCCAGCAGTAATATTTGATATTAATTTAAGAACTCTCTCAGAGGGAGACTGTGGATTTTGTATTTTGTTTTGGACCTAGCAAGATCATCCACTCATCATCATCATCTGCACTTGCCTTGCTGTAAGTAAGATTTTAGGGTATAGTATTTCTCTTAAATATAGATAGGAATATAGTAAATATTAGTTTAGATGTTTTCTGTATTTATTTGAGACTGTCCTGCAATGTTGTTTTAAAATATTTCCTGTGATTTTGAACTCTGAAGTTACTGTGTTGACTGACTGAGTATTGTCCTGCTATTTTATTATTTATTATTAAATATATTTAAACCTGTCTTGGTGGCTGATATTCGTGAGACATATTTAAGCTCTTAGAGTACTTGCATATGTATTTCGTGACACTGTACAGACCACTCCTAAATAGCATTGCAAGTCTTGGTCAGACTACTATTTGGATAATATAACATTACACAGTAGGAATGGACACACTTTGTAAGGGCCTTATACTAGCTGATAAGTAGGGGGTAGTGGCAGTGGAAACTACCTTATAGTCTGGGCAGAAAGGGGCATAGGTAGTAAACCTGTGCCAGCCTTCCCCAGGTGTGTGTGTGTGTGTGTGTGTGTGTGTGTGTGTGTGTGTGTGTGTGTGTGTGTGTGTGTGTGTGTGTATGTGTGTGTGTGTGTGTGTGTGTGTGTGTGTTTGTATATAAACCAAATCTCAAAGTGTGTGTGCCTGTGTGTGTGTGTGTGTGTGTGTGTGTGTGTGTGTGTGTGTGTATGTGTGTGTGTGTGTGTGTGTGTGTGTGTGTGTGTGTGTGTGTGTGTGTGTGTGTGTCAGCTACTTGGGCAGGGACACAAAGCACTGGTTGGACAGAGAGGGTGCTGGAGGTCTTGGCTTGGCTCCTCAGCTGAGATCTTAACCCTATAGCTCTGCCAGTGGGGAGTCGTCTTGGGAATCTGGAGAAAGAGCAAGAAACCAGCCCTAGACTGACTGTGATCTCTGTGTGCTCTTAAGGGAAATTGCACTTTACTGTGTATGCACTTGTCATCTTCCCAGTGTGTACATCCCCCAGCTGTTGCCAGCGGTGAAGATTGAAGTTCCTTGATTACTGAGCCAGTACAGGGGCATCACAAAAACAATAAAATATTTTTGTTTTAGACTGTAGATTAGATGTATTCTGTAAGGAATTCATAGTTGCTATATGTATACAGTGCTCAAGTTATAGGATTAGCATACCTTTTCCAAAAGATCTTCTAGCTTCAGTGGACAAACAACTAGCAAATGTGTAGACAGGGTTTGATGCTCAGCAATCTTCATTGTTGCAAGTTCTGTATGAACAGTGAATACAATATTTTGCTATAGAATTGCATCTAATATTTATATTGGGTATTTTATTGTAAAGGAGAGCCTATATGATCTTTTGTTGTTAATGCACTAAAGCTGGCTAAGTTTTGAGAGGTTATAAAAATGGGGGTGACTTTTTGCAGCTATCTAACAGTAATTTTGTTGTCCAGAACTAATTGTATAATAATGGGAAATCTGTTTGGAGTTAAGTCTGCAATGATTCAGACTGGTGCTAGACTGAAGAAGTATAATGTTATCTGTGAGGAGTGTCTTGCTTAGCTTAGGGAAATCAGTGATCAGATCATTTAAGAAAGAACATGGAAGAAGTCTTGGTATTGAACACTGAGATATCCCAATGTTACATGTTCCATTATCAGCAGAATCAATGTTAGTGATAATTCTGAATAGTTTATTGGAAAGTATGGAGCAAACTATTTTGATTCCATGCCATTGAATCTTATTTTTTTCTAGCATTGATTGAAACAGATTGTGATCTATAGCTTCAAAATTCTATCTTAACGCCAATGAAAAGTCCTTTAATTAGTCCTTGTTCCATATTCTAGTACACTTGATTACTGAATATATTACAATGAAGGTATTAATCCTTATCATGAACCTGCATGATTGTCTGACAGTAAGTTGCCCACAATTTGCTTTTCAATAATTTTTATGAGAAGCAAAATGTTAATTCACTTGAAGTCTTCTATTTTGCAAGTGGTATGACTGGAGTGAGTTTGTAATTGAGAGAGATGATGCCTGTTGTTACAGTTAAGTTAAGTATGTTAGTGAATGGTTTTGAAATGTAGATAAAAGCTTTTGGAGGAACTTTGGATGTAGGGTTTAATTGTCAGAGGATTTAGTTAGGTCTAGCTTTTTCTGAGTTGCAAGGCTTTGTTTATAGATATTACTCTGAACTAAATGTAGTATATTTCTAAGACTTCACTACATTACTTGAGTGAAAAGGATGTAAATGCATTTAAGAAAAGAGATGCTTATCTCGGAGGGCTATCAGATATATAGCCATTAGTGTAATTTAGAAATAAGGGATTTGAAATGAGTGATGGTGTTTTATGACTCCCCAGATTCATTGTTAATTCTTTTAGTGCTTTTCAGAGTGGTTTGGGGTTGCTTGTGTATGCTTTCTGACTTGAATATACATATGTGGATTTTGGTAAATGAGTTGTATTCTTCATTACTTTTTTATTTGCCTGAATTTGTCAGACTTGATTGGTTTTGTTATCTCCTTTTTCCAAAAGTGCCAAAGTATGTTCCCTTCTTTTTTTAATTATGCACATTGCCATCTCCTTATTTAAAATGTTTTACAATATAAAGCTTATTCTGTATCTGAGCAGGCATACTATAAATAGCTGATTGTTATGGGACTAGAATATAGTAGCACTGATAACTTGGAATTCAGGTGTTAGGTCAGTGTTTAAATACTCAGGAAAGGTGTAAATATTTTTAATTATTGAAGAACTTTGCTGGTCTTAAATGACCAGGTTGAGAGTTATGGACAGTGGCCACTAAGGATTTGGTAGCACACATAATTGTCTAAATTTCTCATGAATATTTATTATGTTAAGGTCAAGTATAAAGCATACGAGGGAATGACAGCATTGTCTAGTGTTTTTGTACAGTTTAGTTAAATTTATTTTAGATATGGATGTGTTGAAGCTGTTTTTGATTTGATCCCTCACATTTGCAATTGAGGTTCCCTAGTATAACATTTTATATTTTCCTCTTACTGATCATGAATTTGTTTTTATAATAATGCATTCATTTAGGAGAAGACAGAGGTGAGATACAGACTGTGGTGATGTACACAATGGTTTTGCCCCTAATCTGACTTTTGTGTTGGTAACAATCCAAGTGGGCTCATAGGGATTTGATGTGTTACATTTGTGTATAAATTTACATTCAGTTTTAGGATTCCTTTTGATCAAAATCATTACACTACCTCCTATATGTTTCTAATTTTTGTCAAAGAAACATAAATATTTTAGTCTATACATATTTTGTTTTATTTTTTTATTGATTTTTCAATAACAATCATTTGAGCAACAAATTATGATAAAACTATGTACAAATTCTACAAAGGCTTCAAGCAGTGTATAAGGAAAAAAAGAAGGAAAATAAAGGGAACAACAAGTTATATAAACTGGGAACAACAAGTTAAATAAACTGTAAAGTAGGGTACAATATTCATTCATTCATACTTTCAGTATGACTAATTAGATGAAGACATATCTGAATTCAATGACTGAATAAGAGATAGAACTTTTGTCCAAGGGTTGTTAGTCCATTTTCTTGGGTATATTCTTGATTCTTTAACTTTATTTCCATTGATGCTACTTCAACAAAAAGAGTCATGAAGTCTTGTAAGGTTGGAATGAAGGATGACTTCCATCTTCTTGTAATACATTTTTTGGCTACTGCTAGAATTGTCCAAAGAAGATATTTATTTTTGTTATTCAATACAATAGATTCATTTACATTCAGAAGAATTAAAGGTTTTGATAATATAAAGGAATCAGTAAAGATGGCTTGGAGAAAATTTTCAATATTATTCCAAAATTTCTTAATGTGAGAATAATCATAAAAGATGTGAGACCAATCGGCCTTACATTCTAGAGAGCATCTCCAACATATCACCTGTTCAGAGGAGTTAAATTTAGCAATTTTATTAGGCGTGTAAAAACCTCTATGCAACTATTTCCAGGAAAAAACTTCCATATTTGTAAATTAGAGGTTAAGTTAAGAGAGTGTAAAATTTTTGATTTATTCATAGGAGATAGGGACAATGTACAATCTCTAGTAACAAAATCCCCAAATTTCTGATTAGGAGTAGTTTTATAAGTAATAACAATTTATACATTTTTGAGATTAAGTTTTTCCAATTAAATTCACCATGCAGTGTTTCATGCATAAGAATTATAAATTTGGGTGATGAGCTATAGGAAGAACTCTGTATTGTTCTGCACAAATCTTGAGTGAATGGAAGTAGACCATTGAGAACTAGCTAGTTTGATGATGGTAGATCATACTCTTTGATCAAATTTTGTGCATCTAGTGCAACTAAGTTCTTTGTGCAATGATATTAGCATGTAAATTTTTTTCTTTCCTAGCAGCTGAGTGTATCTAAGCTAATATTATCGAAAAATTTTTTGTAGTTTTAAAGGGGAATAGAAGCTGGATCCATAGTTTAATGTCAATATTGTTATTTACAAAACTTCTAAAGGTCTTATAGATATGATTTAAATAATCTAGATTAGTAAATGTAATAGTATTATAGTGTATATTGATACAGAGTACATACCAAAGTTCGTTAGTTAGTTTGGTTAATTGTAATTTTTTTAGTAATTTATTTTCACTTAAGATAATACTTGTATGTAACGATTTCCAAGCTGAAGAATATTTGGGGTCTATCCAATTTAATATTGTTTTGAGGTTAGAGGCGTTAATGTAGGATTCTAAATTTGGGAAATTTAATCCTGCAAGTTCCCATGGTCTAATATGATTAGTTAGAGTTATCCTATGCTTTTTAGGGTACCATAAAAATTTTAATAGAGTTTTGTTTATTTCTTTTAAAATATTTTTACTGGGTAATATAGAGATAGAAAGAGCTATGTAATTTATTTCTGGCAATAAGATCATTTTAATTAATTGTAATCTATCTTCAAAAATTAGATGTAATTTATTCCATTTCTCTGTGAAAATTTTTAATGTGTTTATAATGTTTTTATAGTTTGTGTTTAAAGTTAGGTCAATATTTTCATGTAGGTCAATCCCTAGGTACTTCAATGAGGAAACCTGCTTCCCAATTATTTCATTAGTAATCAAATTAGTATTATCATTAAGATTTTTATTTAGAAGCATATAGTTAGATTTAGAACTACTAATTTTTAGGCCAGAAATATAGTAAAATTTTTTGACTAGTAAATCTAATTCCTGTAAGGATTCTTCAGAGTTTATTTAAGTAAGTAAGATATCATCTGCAAATAACATTATTTTGGAATTAAAATGATTATTTATATTTAGGCCTATAATTTTAGGATCAGATTGAATTGTCAAAGAAAGGGGTTCTATTGCTAAAGCGAATAAAATTATAGACATTGGGCATCCCTGTTTAGTACCCTTAGTAATTTTGATGGGTTCTGACATAAATGTACCTAATTTTACATATGCTAAATTGCTATAATAAACATTTTTTATGTTGTTGTTTCTTTCGACTTTTCCCAGTTAGGGGTCACCACAGCGGAACTCCGGTCCGCTAATGATTGGCAGTAAACATTTTTTATAAAAGTAATACATTGAGTATGGAATTTGTATGATTCAAGAATTTTAAAAAGATATTTCCAATTTAATGAATCAAAGGCCTTCTCAATATCAAGAGTGATTATAAGAGCCTCTTGATTATCCCTATTTAAGATATCTACGGTAGTTATAGTTCTTTGAATATTATCTTGAGTATGTCTATTATAAATAAATCTCATTTGATCTTCTGAGATGAGATGGGTTAATGATTTCTTAAATCTGTTAACTAGAATAGACATTAATAATTTATAGTCATTATTAATCAGAGAAATTGGCCTATATGATTTACACATATGAGAATCTTTATTTTCTTTTAGTATGGGAGTAATTAATGAGTATTTCTATGAGGGTGGAATTATACCTTGTAAATAAGATTAATTCAGGGCTTTGTGTAAGAGTGATATAGCGGAGTATGGTAAAAGCTTATATATTTCATTAATAATACTATCTATGCCCGGTGATTTATTGTTTTTGCTTTCTTTAATTTTTTCATTAATTTCCTTTAGAGAGATTTGTTTCTGAATCTCATTAATCAAACTCTCTGGTAGACTTTTAAATTCCGGGAAGTCTAGACTGTGGTCTGTGAATTCATGTTGAGAGTCATTGTTTTTGTATTGTTCCGAAAAGTGATACTTAAAGGCATTTAAGATATCACTAATATCAGAAACTTTTTTATTATTTCTCCCTTCATGGAGTACATTTACAATATTGTTTTCAATGGAGTTTCTTTTCACTCGTAGTGTTAGATTATGCATATATTTTGGAGATACAGAGAAAGAACTTAGTTTTAATTTTTCTAGGGCCAAGTTGGTTTTATGAATTAAAATGTCATTATATTTATTGTTTAAGGATTCATTTTCCTTTATCTTGTGTGAAGTGATTTTAGTATTATTTTTATTAATTAATACAATTTGTTTTGTATATTAGATAGTTCAGACTCCCATTCCTTCATTTTATTGTTAAACCATGCAATAATTTTGCCATATAGATAAGCTTTCAACGAATCCGAAAGAATTACTACATTTACTTCACTGGTTAGATTTGTATCTAAGAAAAATTATATCTCTGTATCAAGTCAAGGTTTAAACTGTTTCAATTTAGTAATATAAGCTGGTATTCTTTTAGTGAGAGACAGTTTTTGCTAATGCTGTGTTAGCATATTGGGAAGTAGAATTCCTTTTCAAAGAGGCTTTGTTTAAACAACATGTCTCCTGGTACACTAGGTACCAGGATGATATATTTTGTATTTGGAAAGGTGACAAAGAGCTAATTCCCACATTCATAGATAATATAACCAACATGACTGATTTTTTACAATTTACTTTCAACATAGCAGATAGTGAGATTAACTATCTAGATATTCTTCTTAAAAAAGATACTAATAACAAAAGATTAACAAGTAATATATATAGAAAGCCTACGTACTCCAACAGCTTGCTGCATTTTTCCAGCAACCATCCCTATTATCAAAAAAGATCAGTCGTCAAGGGGCAGCTGGTTAGAGCAGCACGTATGGTAACGGAAGACCATGACTTTCTTACTGAATGTAATAAATTAAAAAACATGTTCTTGGCAAGGAGCTATCCACTTTCATTAATCAACAACATTATAATAGAAGTATCTAATAAACGTGCTTCAGGCCAGTTCATCCCACTTTTAGGCGTCAACAACACACAAGAGCTGACACCCAACGTGGGTGACATTACAACTACTCCAAATCCATTGAGTGTACACAGAACAGAGGACACAAATTATTGTGTCTCCTTTCTACACACTTTTTCATTAGATTTTTACAAAATCAAAGAAACGGTCATTAAGAACTGGGATGTCATTAACCACGACAGCACCCTGTCCATGCTACTAGGTGAAAAACCTAAATTAACATACAGGAGGGGGCCAAACCTGAAAACTATCTTAGAGAGACCACCAAGAAAAGCTATTTCACATCGACCAAATGGCATGTACAAGTGTGGTGCTTGTGCTCAGTGCAAATTCCTCAAAGTATGTACACATTTTAGCATCAAGGATAAAACATATAAAATTAATGGCCATTACAATTGTGAGTCCAAGTCAGTTGTCTACGCTGCCTTGTGTAACCAATGTAAAGCATTTTACATTGGTAAGACTGAGCGTAGAATAAAGACTAGGATTTACGAACATATGTATGCTGTTAGCAAAAAAGATACTAACAACGCTATAGCTAAGCATACTATAGAGAATACAGGACATAACTTTAATTTTGTTATAGTCCAACAAAGGAATCCAGATGTGAGGGGTGGACCTTGGCAAATAATGCTAGAGATAGATGAACTCATGTGGCAGATTCGTACAAGGGCACATCTGCTACCGGGTATTAATGATAACTTGTCAATTAAATGTGTGCTTAAATGGCTATCATATGGACGATAACATATATGTTATTAGCCTGAGAGGGTTATTGTACATGATTTAGATATACATACCAACTTGTACTATTGTATACATGTTAGTTTTTTACATATTAGTATAAGATTATTTCAGGTGTTTTCTTGTGAGCCCAATTATACATATATTTCTATAGATATTTTAGTGGAACAATTCAATCACACAATAATTTTGTTCCTCTTAACTGGTGTATATATATGTTCAGAACATTTGTTTAGAAGTAAACACAAGCCATTAGGTTCTATGACATGTTTTAGCTTAGAATTGCATGTTTTTAAATGTTTAAATGTTTTCCTTTTATATTTTTTCCAAATAATTTTGTATAACAGGAGAACTGCAATAATTAGCTTATGATGTTATGTAAACCATGTAACTCTATTTAATATTTACGTGTTTTTTAAAGTATTCATATTTGTTCATTAATGCTTTATATTTCTTTAAAATATCTTGGTTAGTGATACATTCTTTCGTTCTTTTTTAAGGTTACTATAGTAACGTTTACTTAAACAAATGCATTTGCTCTTGATTGGTTACATCAACTTATTTATATAACTACAATGCACTTTTCTGCTGTTTGTCTGAAGAAGGCTAAATACTAATTTAGCCGAAAGCGCTTACGATTTATTGCAAGTTCAAATAAATACCACTATTTTGTTGAAGCGGTCTCTCATTGTGTTTCCAGCTCGTCCTGTTTTTTGTGGATTTATTATTTCAACAGTTTTGGGTGTTTATCAGAGACAGTTTTTAAAAATCTGTTTGAAGATTAAAAATAACTGCATTGTGATCAGACATAGGGCACAGGACTATTGTAAAGTGTGATATTTTTGTTTTGAGGTCTTGGGATATAAATATTTTATCAATTCTGGTTTGAGTCCTGTATCTAAAATCACAGTGGGAAAATTCTAATAAATTATCATTTCTGAGATAAAATAAATCATATAGCTGTAAGTTATCTGCCCATTTTTTGAGAGTTTTCCCTATAGGAGTAATATGAAAAAGATCTCTTGTTAGTAGTTTCTGAGTCATTTAGTAAACAGTTGAAATCACCCCCTAAAATCATCCTACCCTTAGAATTGTTAGTGATGAGTTCTAAGTGTTTTTTTTTATTGTTGTTATCCCAATTCCCAGGAACCACTAGGCAATGACCAGTGTCCACATTCTGCTTCTAAATTTTATTATTGTTATTGTCAGAAGCCCTTCTTTATCTTCATAATTATATAAGATTTGAGGGGAGATAACTTTTCTTCCATAATGTTAGAATACCTCTTTTTTTAGTGTATGAGGAGTTGGATAATCTTAGGTATTCATTTGGGCTCCAGCTAAAGCTATAATTTATTTTGAAATGGGTTTCTTGTAAAAATATTACTTGTGCTTTATTTAATTTCAAGTATTTTAATAGGTTGAGTCTTTTCCCTGGACTATTTAAACCATTAACGTTTAGGGAAAGAAAAGTCAAGTCCATCTTTTTTGTTTAAAAGTTTAGAGTGTTAGTAAAATGTGATAGGAAACAATTATGATATTTAAAACTTGCATACCCTTGCTGTAAAGATTATATTTTGATGACAAGGTGCTGAATCCCAATGTAAAATATAATTTAATAATAGTCTGAGGCCTAAAAAAAGAAAAAACATTTAAAACTAAACTTTTGATAAATAGTAAATCCATTAACTGACATGGAATGTAGAACATTCCTAATCTGACAGAATAAAAATATCTAGTCAGATTAACCATCACTTCCAGAATTTTGAAACAAGTTTGCCCAACTTGAGGCTATAGAGGATGTGTTATATGAAAGTCTATATATTAATTGGTATGGCAGAACAGCAATATATTAGTATAATATACAGTTTGTTTATAAACAGTGCTGCAAAATGTAATTAATAAACCTTTGTTCAATTGAAGTATATATATTTTCACTTCTATATGAATAATTATAGGATCAGAGAAATAATATTTCGATAGTGATCATGTATAAGTAGAATTATCTACTAAAGGGCTCAAAGAGCATATTATTACGTAAATAATTCCAGTGATTTAAAGATGGATAAACAATAACAGTGTTAACCAGAATGAATCAGTAAATTAGTAGATCAGCACTTAAGTATTTATAGTAGAAGATATTATATGTAATTAATTTTCTAAAGCATTTCCCCTACTATGAGGTATTATATGATTGATACTCTCATATATAGTAATTTCCCATATTTCCCTACTGCTACCAGCTAGTAACAGTATTACAATCGCATAATCATGAGCAAGGACATATAGAATTAAATTGTACATTTACAAATGGTGATGGCTATAGGAGATACTGCTCAAGCAATTCCTATTTATCTCAAATTCAATAAGTTTAGATAACCATGGAGAGACTCCAACATTAATTAATAAACATCAATTTGCTTTCTAACAAATTATGTATAGGTATATATATATGGTTAGGCACAGAGACATCTGTACTTCCATAAAGTTTAAATATCACATCTTCTATTGCAGCAAGTTTCACTACTGTCTAGAGTTTATATATATATATATATATATATATATATATATATATATATACACTCCTTTCCCCTTTATTTATTCCCTCCTTCTATTTCCCTTCAACTTCCTTTTTAGCATTTGTCATTATATTTCTAAAGCATTAAGTTGAACATTTGAGCCCTGCGCAATTAATCTCCATTACTACATATTTGATCTTCAGTCTTTTACCAAAGTCAGACCTAGTGATCTAATTAGTTACAATATTACTGTGTCTGTGTATAAACTTTTATTCTCAACATCATAGTTACTGTCTTTTATATGTACACACATATATATATATATATATATATATATATATATATATATATATATGTGTGTGTGTGTGTGTGTGTGTGTATACATATTCATATGTACCCCTACACACACAAGCACACACATATGTCTACCTATCATTACACACATATATGTGGATTTGCATTCCCTGTATTTTTTTTTGTCAATAACAAAGACAGGCAGTGTATTTGAAAAAAGTTTTGGAATGGAATTAAAGGAAAACTCGCCATCTTAATGTGTTGTTCAATTATTTATTGCTGTATTAGCAGTCAATCTCTTATAAGACATCTCAGGTACTGATGAGTATATTAGAGTCTATTATTACGAACTTTGTTGTGTGTAAATAATAAGTCAGACTTATTTTTATTTAACTCCAGCTTCAATAAATGTTCAAAGAGCTCTAGAAACCACTCATCTAGCTAAATATCTATCCACCACTCTTTTTCACCACTATTGTGTATGAGAACAATGTGTCATTCCAACATTGGTAATCTTCTAGGACTCTAACATTTTGAAATTAGCTTAACTAATTTATATTTCAAACTGCAGGGTGGCAATTATTTGTAACAGCACTAAGGTTAGTAAAATAGAAAAATTATTAATAACTTAGGTATATGTGCCACTTGAGCCAGTCTTTATAACAGCTAAATTGTACATCTCCCCAATAACAACACTGTAAGCTACAGCAAAGCCACACCAGATGGAGCAGACATCCCAAATCAAATCTGAAAGAACCTGAGCCCAAATGTGAAATGATGGTACTAGGAAGTGGTTTTATACACTCCCTATGGCGGTACTTACTATTTAACTCACTGGATAAACTTTAACAGGAACAGTTTAGATGTATTTAGAGCCAATTGTAACTGAGTATTTATGTTATATTCTAATAATTTGCCACCAGTTTATTTCTTCAATTAGGGGCATGGAAAAGCTAGTGATACAGTGTGCTATAGTATCTCCTTACTGATGTCATGTTACTCAAACAGAATATCACTTTACTAGAAATCTACTTGAGTGGATGAAACCTTTCTAGAAAATCCATAAAGGTAATTATGAAGTATTTGCTTATTTCTAAGCTATATTTGCCATTAGTGATCAGTGTTTTTAAGCGGTGACAATTGTAATCGATCAGCTGTTCAACGGAAAGTTATTTTTCTCTTTCCTTCCTACTATTTATAGAATACTTTCATTTAATTGTATGCAGATGCTTGTGTATAAAACAGGGTAGTGATGTGTTTAACTATTAGTATCATGTTATGGAAAGTCAATTTATTTTTTTTTGACCTGCTAACTTCCCAAAACACTCAATGGGATTTGAAATGCAACGATTATGTAATCATAATTTACATAATCCCACCCTGGCTGCTATAGAGATCAGTTACTAGCAGATTTTATTTTTATTTAGAACAAATTGATATTTCTACTAATTATTAATATTTAATCAAATGCCTTGTGTACTTTATATTCAAGACAACTTTCAAGCTGCTGAAGCAACAACACAGGCAAAGGAGATCTCAGTTACACATCAGCATCACTCACACAGCTGACCACAGAGTTCTAATACAGTACCCAAACAAATTTCTTAATGTTATACGAAGTTCAGTTTACAGACAACCACGAGCACACTTGGATGCAGAGAAAAAGAAACTGCTCTTCAATTCAAAGTAGCCCTCGAGGTTACTGTTTCACGAAAGAACCAAATGACAGTTTAGAATGTTAAAACACTAAGCTGGAAACAAGATCAGGGAAAAGAAATTATGTCATATTTAAATCATATACTGACAGAATGCTTGAAAAAACAAGTGTTCTTTACAATATATACATAAAATCAAGTGCTGATATTATCTATTTCAGGTTTCTGATTAAACAGACAGTAAATTAATCCTTCCCCTTTTGTATTTTTTTTTTCTCATTTCCCTCCCTCTTTCCCTCCCCTAATATAAGAAAAAAAAGAAAGGAGGAAAAGGAAGAGACAATTCAAGAAAGAAATAAACATCTGTGCAGGATCCAGCTAACTATACATCCTAGGTAACACTAGCAGTTGTATCTAATAAGAATACAGTAATATTAATTATAGATTGCAAGTTTCACTGGTTAAATAAAGGAAGAGTTATACAAGACAAGTAAAGTAACGATACATACTTTTTTAGGTTTCCATAAACATTTTATGATTTAGCTTGATCTTTGAGAGAATTAGGAAGTCCAGTATTTTTAGCTCCAGTTTCCATTTTCTTCTTTCTTGCATCCATCCAGTTATTTTTTTCGGGTGATCTTTTAAGGTCTGTAGATGGTGACCAGTCCATGTCTTCTGGAATTGTAATGATGTTATTTTGGATGAAAGAAACAGCTTCTTCGACACTGTTGAAAGATCTCATCTCGTTTTGATGGTAGGTTTTGATTTTGGCGGGATAGACTAATTGTGCCTTAATTTTATTTTGCTTTAATAGTCTTACCAATGGCCAAGACCTTTTCCTCATTTCCAGGACTCTTGTGGAGTAATCATTATCTGACCTTATTTGGTTTCCTTTGAAAGAAAAGGGGCTTTTCCTCCAAGCTGTTTTCAGTATGAGTTCTTTATCTAAGAAGGATAGGAACTTCACAACTATGGATCTTGGAGAAGTATTAGAGGAAAGGTTTCCCTATGGCTCTATGTGCTCTCTCGATCCCATGTGACAAACCTTCTTTTAAGTCCAAAAATTCAGGCAGCCAGGAATTTAGGAAGGAAATAATATCTTCTCCTTCTGTTTTTTCAGGGAGACCAAAGATTCTAATATTTGTTCTCCTCTCTCTGTTTTCAACATCGTCTACTTTATTTATTAGCCAAATGTTTTGTTGCAGAATGGTCTCACAGTGGAATTCATCTTCCTTAAGTCTTTTATATATATCATTCAGTGAAGTCTCAATGTTCAGAATTTTGGATTGTTGCTGCTGGTGGATTTCCCTTAGAACATCAGTTTGTTGTTGTCAGTTCATCTTTAAAGTTTCAAGGTTGTCAGTAAATCTGTCCATTTTTAAAGATAATTCCTGGAGAGTAGTAGATATAGACTGGATTTCTTTCCTTAGTGTGGAATCAGCATGTGAAGATTTTGAGTTGCTCATCTCTGCCCAATTTTATAATCATTAATTATGACAGGAAATTTTCTAAGAAAAAGCTCCAAAGTTGAAAATCTAGTAGATTATAGGTTCTCAAACAGATTGTATAACTTTTGAGGAGCTGATAACAGAATTTTAAATAATAATTTTCCTGTTCTTGGTAGCTGATGTGGAGCTAAAAAAAAAATCTGTTACCAGTTGGCCATTTAGGCTCCGCCCCTTTAGTCTATACATTGAGAAAAGTAGAAACCATCTTTGAGCCATGTGTCATTAAGCCCTATTATTGCTGGCTGTTTTGATTGATCCATGACTCCAGTAAGCTTCATTTGTTGTTAATGCTATTTATATTCAGAACACCTATAGTAACATTGCCTAATTTACTGGGGTTACATCTTAAAAAACCCTTTGATATTTGTGTTGGACCGGGATTTGAACATATCAAGTTTTCAATGTGGAAATTCATAATTTGATAGTCTAGATGTCTTAGGTTTTTCACCCATTTGTGTATTGCCATTAGAACTGGAGGGATCTACAATTTGCTGAGTATTGCCTTTTATTCTGTGCTTTGTTAGTGTTGATTGGAAGCTTACCATTGCTAATATTGTAAATGTTTGAAAGGATAAGGAAATAAAATACTAATATTATTGCAAGGTACTACATAAGCATAATAAAGGTTTTTATTTTGGAACCTAGTTGAAACAGAGTGGTAATGGTAGCATATGAAGATAGACCTGCAAACATGCCTGTTGATAATTGAGTTTTGCTTGTAATCTCATGACTCAACAAACTATTTGCTTGTTGATATCAATGATGAATTTACTACTTGTGATATGGTATACATGCTACTTAATTAAAATTTGTTTGGGTGTAATGAGGCTAATTATTTGTATGAAACCTAGGCTGGTAGGTCGTTATAAATTTAGTAAGGAATGGGATGGGATGGATGGAGGTGGGGTGAGACAATAGTTAAGAGGGGGTACACTGGTCTGTGCTTATAAAAACTGACAAGACAACTAAAGCCATATGAGTTAAAATAGCTGTTTAAGAAATCATTACAAATTACATTGTGAAAAAAATGCTCAAGATGTCTGCCTTACAAGGTAATGTATGATAGTGAAATAATTTTCTCATGCAGTAGTCTGTCATGTAATCACTAAGGTAGGCATGGAGATTTTACATATCATTTCCAGCAGGGTAGAGGTGGATAAGGCATCACTCCATAAGGGGATACTTACATCTGTTCACTACACTGGTGATCAAACTGCTTTAGTGCAAGAAGTTAATGTCACAGTGTGTTTCACCACAGTGCAGTGTATTGTGCCAGCTGGCTGTGCACTTTTTGTTTTCCCATTTCTCTGACCATGGAGTTGGTGTATATAATTTTGTTTTTGTTGGGTATGTGGCTGTTGTCCCCAACATCAGGGATGCTGGAGGGCTTGTTCCCTGCAAAAAATGTTTATATATTTATATTTTTTTCAATTCACCCTTTTTGATATTTAGTTTTTTTTGATAAATGATGAGCCAAAAAAGGCTGTCAACAGCTTACACATAAACTGTCTGTAAGGCTTCAAATGTTGCTATAAAGATATATGGCTATAGAAGTCTAATTGTCTGGCATCTAAAGTGTATTGCACCTTGCCAGGTATGATGGATAAAGTATAGCTGTCAAAACTCTGAAAAAAAGAGATTACACTCCTACACAGCAGTCTTTATGATCTTGACTTGCAGATTGTTTCTGCACACTTTTGATGTCAGGAGAGGTAAGTTTGGCACATACTTCACTTGATGTGGTGCCTTGCAAGTATAACAGGTGAAGCACATCCATCTATAACTCAAAGTAGAGATAACGATCTTAAACAATAATGATATATCTCATTATCTATAGCTAATTTTATACTTCTAATTTATTAATTATTCCATTATGTGCAATAGTGTCAGAAACCTTAGCAAGGTTAAAAATAAGCAGCATGCACTCTCAGCCGTCCATTAATTGCTGATGATAGCTCTGTTAATACACTGAGCACAGTAACACAACCAACACATGCAGTGTTGTAGCAAAATGATAAAAGAGGCATGCTAGTATGATTGAAGAGCTTCTATATCACAGCCTACCAGCCTCTGTAATGATACTTTTATTTTATTTGGCTTTTTTAGTTATTGTTTTTCTTGCATTCCTTCTGTTTTTGCATAGCACAACAGGGATTAACATGTCTGGTGTTTATATATAATAGCAGTGTTGTTGTGACTGAGGCATGGACATGAATTCTACTTTTTACTCTGTATGCTTAAACAGCATTTTTGTAAATATGGATGTAGTTATATTTATCTATTTTTAAATTAAATCTAAACGATTAGTTAACATGTTGCCATTTTTTGCTTCTTTCTGAGTTTTCACAATTATAAAACAGCAGAGTAAGTTTGCTGATTAAGGTATACTTCTCAAGAATATAAGGTGCACTCCATAAGAAGATATCTATATCTATATCTATATATCTATATCTATATCTATATATGGGTGTGTACTTATCTGTATCTAGCTGTAGAGAGATCGATGAGTATATTCCTAAAAGTCAATATGCATTAAATTGAATGACATTATACTATGTTGGCATGTAAACAACTCACTTCAACACACTTACCCACGTCTAGCACTGTCAGACCTACACCAATCACAAAATGAAGCTTAGGAGTCTCCTTTTTAAACAGGTACGAAACCCCCCACCAACATGCATGCATGCAATGTCTGTATAGTTGTACTGTTTGTGAAAAGGGGTTCCGTACCGTAATGTTTAGGGTTGGGTTAGGGAAGGGGTAGGGGTTAGGATTTGCACATATGAGTAAGATGGTATAGGGTTGACCCTTACTCATGACTGATAGCCCTAACCTAACCTACCCCTACACAGACACACACACACACACACACACACACACACACACACACACACACACACACACACACACACACACACACACTTCCCACATATACCAGTACCTAAGCTCAATACAAAATCTATCCTCATGCTTAGCATTTACTCTAATTCTAACCAGGGAATACTCACACATACAGTCTTACTTCAGTGCTGAAACTCTTCATATATCCAAAGTTTTAGTATCACTCTCTGCTCCAACTTATCATGTTCCAACATTTCCAAACTGTAACCAAACACAGATCTCATCACTAAAAGTCACATTTGATGTTGCACATTTTATTCCACTCTGCACTCAATTATGAGAGCATTCAACAACTTCCTTCAGAAGAAATAGCTGTTGACAACTTGTGCATTCAATGCAGTGCATGATATGACAGTAGAATTGTCTTTTGACAACCTGCTTACATTGTACCCACACAGTTCTATTTTGATAAGCGGAACTATTGTAAAACTGGAGCGACACAATATAAGTAACACTAATATGGATAGAGTATTATTATAAATATTGTAAATAGCATATTTTAGTTTAGTTTTGGACTGAAAATCTCCACTGCATTATTTTATACCACATTTGTGGAGAATGGGGGCATATTTGTTACACACTTTTCAATGTCAAAATGTATCCTGAGTTCAATATTTTGTTACCTGAAAGATCATTAATTGTGCAATTTTTCCCCATTTGGAGAAACAACAGTCATGCGGTGCGGGTTGGAAATATCATACGGACTATGTCTGCATTTGTGCCAAGGTGAAGACCATGGAGCAACTGCCTCTGACAATTGCTGCTGTACCACTGGTAAGGAATTGCTTACTAAATCCAAGGTGATACCCAAGACAACTCCATCTCTTAAGCAAATAACCAAGGAGGAAGACCCCAAGGCATAGCTTGTGGCCTTTGCACTGCTGAGAACAAAGGGAATGGATAAGAATTTAAAATTTTCTCAGTGCATCTGGCAGTCCTTTAAAGGATTTCATGGACATGGAAGGGACTGAATATCAGGACTATGACAAAGTTCAAAATGCACAGTTAGATCAAGCTGATGCAACCTCTGAGACACAAACTTAAATGTTTCATAAATAGACATTTTCTTCTAACTAAATTATTTCTAATTATGGTTAAATCCTGAGGGTAACATGCTAAAAATAAAATGATAGCATACGTAGCTACTGATAAATTTATTTCTGTCTACTTCTTCAATAAAATAGGTATTTGAAAGTGAGGGTAAGGATATAGAAAATGTACTAGTAGAGAGATTGTTATTCAATGAAACCATGCTTAAAAGTGAACAGTCCTAACCAATGGTAAAACTTGTGTCAAATTCTTGTAACAAAAAGTAGAAACTGCAAATATACTGTGTTCAAATGTGGGGAAAATGGGTCATATGGCTAGATTTTGTACTAGTAATAGTAACAATTTTATATATGTGAAATCTGTAATATGTGAAAATCATGCTACAGGTGATACCGATATTTGATTATGATAAACTGTCTAGAAGAATAGTTGATGCAGCATTCTGTGGTTGTGCTATTGTAAAATTAATTAAGTGTAATGCCTAAATTGACAACAGGGATCTGCAAGAACTAATCAGTCAGTATGCTTATGCTCTTAAAGGCACATGTATATAAATAGAAAAACCTTACTAAAAAGCAGTTGAATTAATTTGTATTCATGGAGAAAGGAAACAGTATCCATTTATTCATGTAGAAATACAAATTGTATTCAGAAAGGTAGTTCATTCTGTTGTTATAGGTCCCATGTAACACATGATATGATAATACTTATTTATTTTATTTTACATTTGTTGACCGGGCTAGTCTAGCTGGATATATGTCCATTTTCAGTAGAGGCCCAGGGAGAAAAGCTCCACAAAAAGATGGGTTTATATAATCAAGAGTTGTTATACATTCAAATCAGAAATATTATACAAAAGGAAGGTGTTACAAAAAAAAAACTGGTTCATAAGTATTACCAAGAAAAATACTTTGCAATACTTGAAATAAAAACGCAAGAATTTTTTTTTTTTTATTATGGAAATATGGAAAGACTTTTCCCACTTTAAAGATTTGTAGAGTCAATGAGAATACAGTACTCCTTTTGACAGACCACATTATTAATTTGAATATAGGAAGCAGATAGTGACTAAGCCTGCAGATTCATATCTGCCTAACCCAGAGAAGGAGAGCAACCACCAGATGCACTCAATAGAATGTCTGAATCCAAGAAACATTAAGGCATGGTATTAGAATGCCTAATGGGTACAAATATGTACCTATGGATACAGAGGAAGGAACAACCTACACTATATATATATATATATATATATATATATATATATATATATATATATATGTATATATATATATATATATATAATGTGTGTGTGTGTGTGTGTGTGTGTGTGTGTGTGTGTGTAAAACTATACAATTATATTAGAGTTACATCCAGAAACAAAATAAGTACAGTGAATGGAATTATACAGTAAAACAGTACAACCTGAAAGTGTTTCAAAGCAGGGGATACAGGTGTCATTGCAACCTGAAAATGTTGTAAATTGTGGAATAGAGATGTTAAACAGCACTAAAGAGAAGGTATTACTTACTATAATGGTATATTCTAAGGGAATAACATTATGAAGTGTGGAAAAATCACAAGCTGAGCAGACTTCTACATTTTTTTCAAGCTAAAACAGAATTATCCATAAATGGTGAGATTTCAGCAGCATAGAAAGAGAACCTCTTTCCATAGAAAGAGATTTCCCCTGAAATCTGAAGAAGAAATAAGGGATCTAGGGACCCAAGTTGATAGTCAGCTTTCCTTTGATAACCATGTTGCCAGAGTGGTTAGAAAATCCTTCTATGTGACCCATCTGATCACAAAAGGGTTCGCATCAAGATCTAAGGATGTAATAGTGTCCCTCTACTCTTCCCTCATCAGACCCATTATTAAGTACAATGCACCAATTGGAATGTACCTGGCTAGACATCTCCAGCAGCTGGAGAGACCACAGAGATACCTAACCAAGAGGATTACTGGTCTCAAACAGTTGCCCTATGCAGCACGATTGAAAAAGCTAAAACTGTTCTCTGTTGCATACCACCTTCTCAGAGTCAATCTCTGTCTAACGTACAGAGCCATGTCCAACCCAGAATTGTTGAACATGCTCCATCTTAGCAAAACCAAATTTACTCGAGCTACACACTCTAGGGATATAAACCTCAACACAACAATGAATAGAACATGCTGGAGGGATAGATTCCCTTCGCAGAGACTTCCCTTACTTTGGAACAGGGTCCTGATCTACATAAGACAGAGCCCCTTACTATCACTCTTCAAGAGGAACCTTGATGAGTGGATGGGTAACAGAAAGTTCACACCAGTGATCACACCAACAGCACTACTAGATAGGGGCCAAGGGTACTAGCTGCTAGTACAAGGGTCTAGGGAACTACTAAAGGGGAGGTGAATACCGCACAACGTGGCTGGGCTAATATATGCCTTCGGGCAGATAGCCCAGTACCAACCTATGAACCTATAAGAAACTTCACTTGTACAGTAACAGAGAAATGATCAGTACTTGGTCAGAGTTCTAAACCCATTTCTGTCAATGTAAGAGAGAAACCTTAAAGAAGACAAGGCTCTAGACAACATGAATCAGTAAGCAGGTTAGAAAGTAATACTGTAGATAAATCATTTAATAGAGGTATGGCAACTTAGAGAATAAAATAAATCAAGATGGTGGTAATCACTCATAGAGACAGAGGGAGAACAACCTAAAAACTGAAACAAAGAGGAGAAAGTAGTATATACAGAGAGGCAAGGTAACACTGAGCAGAGAATGATATTCCTGTCAAATCAAAATACATAAACCTTAAACAGAAGAATAAAGATTCTATGTATCAGTTTAATAAAAGAACAAGAGCATTAAGTAGCAGGGAGATAGCAAGTGACACCAGAGAGTAGTAGCATGACTTATCTTTCCTAGCAGAAGATTTAGACACTAAGACCCTAATGCCTGTGTTTGTTGGAGAATAGCCAGTGACTTCTATCTCTCAACTGGTAAACCCTGAGGAAACTCCAAAGGTGGATGACCACCAGGTAAGCTGAAAAACTTTAAAAGGGCACAATGGGAGGTTGATATTCTGAGCAGAATAAGAGCAGACACAGTAGCTGTTCAAGAAGTTTAAAATGTTACCGCTTTTTAATCATACTTTGAGTTACAAAATGTATTGCGTATGGGCAGACAGAAAGTACAATGTCAACTATAAATTCCTAAAACCTTTCAAAACCTTATTGATAATGCTACCACATAGTCATGACAAGGGAGAGCACCTAGGAATGAACAAAGCTAAAGCGTGAATCCTAGCAAGGTTTTGCCAGCTAGGAAGGAAGTTGAGAAACTTTGTGCTGGATACACTGAATGCCAGAATAAAGCCCTTCAACAGTGCTTTAAAAAAACATTTGATACCACTACAATATCCTGAGGTAACCTGGACATTTTCCACTGAGAATTCAAAAAGAAGGAAGCTGGGGAAAGCACCCTTGGTCTGGTCTTTCGGCTTTTCCCAGTTAGGGGTCACCACAGCACAATCCCACGTACTGCGCCACCACAACTGCAAATTCGACACTTTGAATTCGATCAAGTGCAGTTTCGCTCAACTGCACTTTCGGCATTTTCATCTCGAGATACTGAAATTTGAGATTTCAGTATTTCGAGGTAGTAAAGTGCTTATATATATATATATATATATATATATATATATATATATATATATATGTTTTCTTTAAGGGAGTTAGTACTAATAGGTACACTGATTACTGTGATCCTGCAAAGCTAGTTTTCAGTAAATCTTGTTTTAAAAAGCTCTTGTATAATGCTCCTTACTTTCTTATCTTGACAATGTATGTTCTAAATTAAAATGTCTGGAATAAGTTACATTTATTTTGCTGCTAGAAGCTACATTTAAATTCTGCTCTGCACATTCTGCTTCTGTTATGATTATAGATAACCATGTGGTTTCTAATATGGAGTTCTACTGTATCACATTCGCTTGCAATACCAAGCTAGTTCTAGAGCTCAAATATTTTCACTCAAAAGTCTGCTAAAATTCTCATTTTTTTATACATTCAAATTTTTCTCAATTAAGCACATTTTCTCATATAGTAAAGTGTCAAATATTACTCTTTTAAGTATTATTTTATTTTCATACTCCACTGAATGACAAATACATTTTGGTTGTATTACATCAAGTTTTGATTCATGACAACTATGCTACAACTACGAAAATATCTGAAGCCAAAGGGAAACATCTTGGAAAACTGCAAACTGTAGAGTTAGTGTTTGGAGTTATATTTCACTGCAAGCAAGGTTGTGGAAAAAAAATAAAAAAAAAAATATGTAGTGTGCCATGTTCTTTTTGTCACAGGTGAGGAAGACATTATCACTTTTAGTTTTACAAAGCAGAAAAGAGACAAGATTTTTTTCTCTAAAGACATTTTCCAAGCATATGTCAGTCAAAGAAATCTTTACATGGTGTAGGGTATTTATTTTTCACTAAAAAACGAGAATTTGCTTAATGTGATCAGTTTGAAAAGTGCAAGACTGTAGGCCAGATTCATAAAGGTTACCACAAAATGTAACCTTTCTGAGTGACTTGACAGAAAAAAAGCATTGCAGTAGGGCTCTTCCTGAATTCAGAAAATGCGCATACATACAGTTACATAGTAACTAAAATAAAAATATAGTTACATAATGTACACTTTGCAGAAACCTTTATGACTCTAGAGTTTGATAATTTGTTTATTTTTTTTTATAATAAGAGACTATTAAAAAATCCAAGAAGCAATCACTGACAGCAGTACCAAATAAACAACGCTGGCACATTGAAAAATACTTTTAATTGGGTATTTTCATCCATAACTATTAAAAAAGGCTCCTTTTGAAGAAGTTTGTTGTTTTTGTTTTTCAACGGCAACTGTGAACATTACACTACAAAGTATTGGAAACTGTGACAGAAAAGGAACAAGACCAAATCAAAATAATAAAATAACAGTAATGTCTAATTAGCATTTTTTGTCTTGTATACAAGCACCCAGGTGATAAGACTTCATTTGACTATGTCTGATTCTGATGAATTCTTGCCATCTGTGTTTGTGTATGAGATGGAAGCTCTAAATGAGGCAGTACTATTACACAGTTTCATAGGATCATAGAAGATTACTAGCATAATGGCTCTGGGCCCCTTGCAAGCCTTGACAAGAGTTTATCTCCAAAAGAGAAACCTCAATCAGAACCTGTCATCCTTATCAGTGAGGGACACTGGTGGAACCCTTGGGACAAATTTGTGTTTGCCCATCCACTCATCAAGGTTGCTCTTGAAGAGAGTCAGAGATGTACTTTGTTTGACGTGTATGGGGAGTCTATTCCAGAAATGGGATAGCCTTTGGGAGACAAACTTGTCTCCCCACCAGGTTTTGTTAATGTCACATATTAGATTTAAGCCTTTCAATCAGGCACTATGCAAGGAGTTAGACGTATGGATATGGAGCATCTCTAGTAAAGCAGGGTCTACGATTGCCTTGTAGGCGAGACACAGATCACCTCTGAGCAATCTGTATGATACAGAGTAGAGTGATAGTGATTTGAGCCTCTCCACATAGGACAGGTGTTAGAGGCCATGGATTCGCTTTGTGAGGTATTTCTGTGGCCTTTACAGTTGGTGCAGGTGTTTGGAGAGGTACATAGTAAACAGGGCATTGTACTCAATTACTGACCTAATGAGAGAGGTGTGTACAGAGAGGTAATAACCTCCTTTTTTCTGGATCTAATCCCTTTACTTATGAGATGAACCAAGTAAAAGGCTTTTCTGACCACTGTCGCTATATGATGGTCAAATGTGAGATTGTTGTCAACTTGTGTACCCAGGTCTCTCACCACACGTTATGTGCTTAAGGGGTTGCTGCTAATGTTGTAATCAGTAGGGGCCATGTTTTTGCCAAATGGTATGATAATACATTTTTTTGCATTTAACTTAAGGCCATGACTTTGGCACCAGTCATTTGTTGCTGTGAGACCCTCTTGAAGTATGTTAACATCATTTGGGGAGTCAATAACAGCACTCAGCTTACAGTCATCTGCAAATTTGGTCAGCCACAGGTCTTTTGTCTTTGCCTGGACCTCTGAGAAGTAGATGTCAAACAATAGGGGTCCCACGACAGATCCATGGGGGTCACCACTAATGACAGGTCTGCTGCCAGAGGTAGTGGCACCAATTTTGACATTGTGGGTCAAATCAGTGAGCCAGTTGGCCACCCTCCTGATGAGATTGGGATTTACACCAAGTTCTTTTAGCTTTTTGATGATGCCTGAGTGGGGGATTGTGTCAAAGGCTTTGCCCAAGTCAAGCTAAGCTATATGTACTGACTTTCCCTCATCCAGTGCCTTGGTGAAAATCTCAAAAAATTCAACCAGGTTCAACAGGCAAGATCTGCTTTTGACAAATATGAACTGGGTGCAGTCAAGTGCTTGGAGATTGCCTATGTCCTTTTCATGAGGTCCATAATAATATGCTCTATGGCCTTACAGATCAAACTTGTCAAGCTAATGGGGCAATAGTTTCCAGGGTCAGTAGTGACACCACCTTTGTGTAAAGGGATGACAATGGCAGTTCTCCATTCTGCTGGAATGAAGCCTGTACTTAGGCTATGGTTGAATAGGGGTGTCAATGGCAAGGCTAGTTCTTGCTGAAGATGTTGCAGAATACTGCCTGGGATACTATCAGGTCCCATGGAAGCTGTGTTCTTTGCCTTGGATAGGTACTTTAACACTTATCTATGGAGATGTGAGGTGCAGGTAAAGTATCAGGGATGTCAAATGTGCCTCTGGGGGGCAGGGGGGTGAAGTTTGCACTGAACCTGTCTGCTAGCAGGTTGGCTAAGTCAACAGGATCAGTGTAAGTGGTACCATTAAGAACTAATTTGGAACAAACCTGGGCTTTGCCATGGAGGTTTCTGACATAAAAAGACTTTGTGGTTAGCCTTTGTTTTGCAGGCTAGTTTCGATTCATAATTGGCTTTGGAGGTTTTCACTAGTGATCTAATATGCTTGTCGAGGCTAAGGAGGGAGTTTTTCCGATTAGGAATTTGTGCCTTTTTACCCTTGGACAACAGTTCTTCCTTTTGTTGTAATGGCTGTTGACAGAAGATGTCCACCATATATGTTTGTGTTTCCTTGAGGAGCAGGTTTTAGTTCTGTTGGGTATGGCTGAGTCCATGCAGTTATACAGGTGCTTGTATACTGCACTGATACTGTTCAGTATATTTGTCTGCATCCTCTGAGGGAGGTGGTGGTGTGAAGTTACTGATACCTTCCATTAGAAGGTTGTAGTCAGTTTTTGAGAAGTTTTTTTGCCTGGTTATGGCTGGAGGGGGTTGGATGAGATAGACACTTTGAATAGTCTCATCTCACCAGGGAATAACTTACTATGGTGGGTAGTGCAGCGGTCACCGATGTTGATGAGAACCAAGTCTAGAATGCTATCTCCCCTTGTGGGGGATGAGACAAGCTGGTCTAGTGAGTTAGAACTGATGAAGTCAAGGAATCACTGGGTCAGAGCATTAGAGCAGGAATAGTTCACTCAGTTTATGGTGGGGTAGTTGAAGTCACCAAGGATCAGGGTGTTGGGGGTACTTTGATGGAATTAAGTAAGTCCAAGTAGGAAGAGTGGGTGTCCTGAGTAATGGAGGGGGATCTATAGCTGGCTATAACTTGGATGGGTGTCTTGCCAAATGTCAATTGCACCTGGAAAAGTTCTAGTGCATCATACAGGCAAACCAGTTTGGAGGTGTGCTTGTCTTTAATGAAAATAGAAACTCCACCACCCTTAGTCTTCTCAACCTCATTTTGGGGTCGGAATGTGTGGAATGAGGTATAGCCTGGTAAGGCAGGGGTGCTCTTCACAGCCATATAGGTTCATAGGTAGGTATTAGGCTATCGGCCCAAGAGCCTATGTAAGCCTAGCCAGCAAGGTTCCATAGCTTACGCCACCCAAGAAAGTTATTTTCCTGTGCCACTGCCCAGCAGAGACACAGAAGTGATCTCCAGGGTGTATTTCCTATTTCCCATCCACTCATCAAGATTTTTCTTGAAGATTGCTAATGAAGAACTTTGCTTGACATAGATGGATAGCTTGTTCCAGAATAGAGAAAGTCTCTGGGACAGGAATCTATCCCTCCAGCGTGTCCTGTTTATTGTGGTGACAAGGTTTAGGTCCCTAGAGCGTGTAGCTCGGATGGATTGGGATTTCTTTAGGTGTAGCATGTCCAACAGCTCTGGCTTTGACATAGCTTTATATGTTAGGCAGAGATCACCTCAGAGTAGGCGATATGCTATGGAGTAAAGCTGGAGTTTTTTGAGGCAGTCAGTGTAGGGCATTTGTTTGAGGCCAGTAATCCTCATTGTGAGGTACTTCTGTGGCCTTTCCAGCTGCTGCAGATGTCTTGTGAGGTACATTCCAAAAGGGGGCATTGTACTCTATAATGGGTCTAATGAGTGATGAGTAGAGGGGAACAATGACCTCTTTTTTCCTGGATGAGAACCCTTTTATGATGAGGACTTCCTGACTACTGTGGCGATGTGACTATCAAAGGAGAGACTACTGTCCACCTGGGTCCCAAGGTCTCTTATCATGCATTCAGTGTTAAGTAGATTGCTACCTATGTGGTAGTTCATGGGTACAGAGTTTTTACCAAAGGGGATGACACTGCACTTTTTGGCATTGAGCTTGAGGCCATGGCTCTGACACCAGGCATCTGTCTCAGTGAGGCCCATCTGTAGGATGTCCACATCATTTGGGGACTTGACTATGGCTCCTAGTTTGCAGTCATCTGCAAACTTCATTAGCCAGAGGCCTTGTGTGTTAGCCTGTACTTCAGAGAAGTAGATACCAAACAGGAGAGGTCCCAGGACGGAACCTTGTGGTACTCCACTTGTCACTGCTTTGAGGTCAGATTTGGAGTCTGCAACTTTTACAATGTGGGTTCTGTCAGTGAGCCAGTTGGCAACCCATCTTGTAATGTAGGGATTTATACCTAGTTTAGTGAGTTTAGCTATAATTCCAGAATGGGGGATGGTGTCGAAAGCCTTGGCAAGGTCAAGATAGGCTGTGTGAACCACCTTACCCTCATCCACGGCTTTGGTGACTGCCTCAAAGAAGTCAATCAGGTTCAGGAGGCATGATCTGACTTTCACAAACCCAAACTGGGTGGGATCCAGAGTTTGGAGGTTAGCAATGTCTTTGTTTATTCCATGATGATACGTTCCATGGCCTTGCAGACCAGGCTCATCAGGCTAATAGGTCGAACGTTCCCGGGATCAGTGGTGGCTTCCCCCTTTGTGGAGTGGGATAACTGTTGCTGTGCACCATTCAGTGGGCACAAAGCCTGATGCGAGGCTATTATTGAACATGGTGCTTAAATGGGGAGCCAGTTTGTTCTGAAGTTCGTGTAAAACGCAGCCTGGGATGTTGTCCGGTCCCATGGATGTTGTGTTTTTGGCTTAAGAGAGTGGAGATTTTACCTGCATAGTTGTGATTACAGGGACTCTGCATTCTTCCTGTATAGATATGGGCCCTTTAGGGAGTGAGAGGGGGGTAAAGTTAGCACTGAACCAATCTGCCAGGATGTTGGCAATATCAGTTGGTTCTGTAATTGTCATGCCTTTGTGCTGTAACTCAGAGCAGATCTGAGTGTTGCCATCTAGATTCTTGACATAGCTATAGAATGCTTTGTGGATGTCCTTGGATTTAGTGGTGATTTTGTTTTCGTAGCTAGCTTTGGACGATCTTATAAGGGATCTCAGTTTCTTACTGAGGCTGACCAGGGAGCTCCACCACTCATGGGATTTTACTCTCTTTTGCAGCAGTTTCTTCCTTCTGTTGCACAGTTTGTTTATGGCAGGGGACCACCAGATTGGCTTCCTTTGTTTGGAGGATAGCGTCTTGGTTCTGTTTGGGATAGCACGATCCATGCACTCGTGTACGTGCTTATAGAGTGCATTTGTGTAGGATTCAGCAGTTGTAACTGTATTGTCCATCTGCATGGGTGTCATGAAGTTCACCACTTCTGTCTTAAGAAGCATGAAGTTGGCTTTGGAGAATTTTTTTACTGCGGTTTCCTTAATGGGGGCTGGGGGCGGGATGTGGATATCAAGGGTGATAAGCTTATGGTCTGATCGGACCAATGAGGAGTTGACTTCAGGCGTGGAACACTGTTCACTCATGATGGTAATGACTAGGTCTAGGATATTGTTGCCCCTGGTGGGGTTATGGATAAGTTGATCTAGGGTATTGGAGTTTATGAATTCCAGAAAGCATTGAGCTAAGGAGTTGGTACACGAGTTTTCCCAGTTAATGGTGGGGTAGTTGAAGTCGCCCATTATTAGGGTGTTTGGTTGAAGCCTAATATTTTCCAGTACATCAAGAAAAGAGGAGTGGGAATCCTGGGGCATGATGGGGGATCTGTAGTAAGCTACAATTTGGATTGCAGTTTTGCCTAGAGTTAGTTGCACTTGGATAACCTCGGATGCATTATGCTGAGCAACTAGCCTGGTGGTGTGGATATCCTTAATGAATATGGACACACCTCCACCTTTGGTGTTTCGGTCCAGGTTACATGGCCGAAAAGTGTGGTATGAGTTATAACCTGGTAGTGCAGGGGTGCTCTCTGGAGCCTTGAACCAGGAATCAGTCACTGCACAGATATCAGTGTTCTCCATTTTAAGGAGTGCCTCGAGTGAGTGCATTTTGAGATTTAGATTTCTAGCAATGAGTAGCATTACCCTCAGTTTTTGCTTGCCTGTCCCTGTTATGGTGGTGAATTTGTTATTTGAACCCTGCCTAAAAAATGCACTATAGGGGCAGCAAGAGCCTTAGCCAGTATCCAGAATCCCAGGGGCAACAGGTGCAGGCCATCTGTGGCACAGCATCGTGGTCTGTCAACCATGTCATTCCAAGCTGACAGATACTGGATCCCCTTAGAATGACACCAAAAGCTTAGCCAATTGTTGAAGTCAATAATTTTGTCCTTGTACTGCGGTATCATTCTGGGCGATGGTAGAATGCTACTCAGGGCTAGGGTCATACCTGCCTGGGCTACAAGATCGGAGAGCTCTTCCATGTCTCTTTTCATGTAGTCCAGGGAGATACATCTCAGGTCATTCACACCAACATGGACAATGACAGAGTCATATTTGTACTTGTTGTGGAGTGACCTGAGTGCGTGGGTTATGTGGCGGATCCTGGCACCTGACAGGCAGCTGACAGTAACCTTCTCCTTGTTTGGCCTGGTGAGTGGGACATCAGTGTGCCTGACTATAGAGTCACCTATGACTACTGTGTTGGGTACATTGTTTTGCCTTATTGGCTGTGGTTGAGTGGCACACTGAGTCTGTGGGGTATGTGTCATTTGGGTTGTGTTGGGGGATGGAGGTTGCTTGCATTTCTGCTTTGGACATCTCTGTTGCTTAAACAGATTATTATTGAGAGCCTCTGCGAATGCTTTTGTGTTACTGTTTGTGGATTTTGGTAGTGTGGATTTAGTGAGACTATGTGATGAGTGTGGTGTGGTGCAAATGTTTACCTTCTCCTCATGACTGTCAAGTTCAGTCTTGGTGGAGAGGGCTTTACCTCCAGTTTGGCTAGATAAATGCATCTCTCACAGGTTGTAGTGTTGGGTGGTAGGAGGAGAGGGTTGTCTGTGTACATGAGTCAATTTCTACATTGCATCAAGATGCCCAGATTCATCAGATAGACAGGAGAGAACACTGGGAGCTGACTCTTGGACATGCCTGAATAAAAAACAATTTTCCTCTAGATAAGTGAGGAAAGTGAGTACAAGAGCTGTTTTTCTCTAAGCAAGTGAGAAAAGTAAGTACAAAAACTGTTTTCCTCTAGGTAATAAGGAAGATTGAGTGCAATAGTAATTAGTAGCTTATTTAGTGCTTACAAGTTCTGAAGAAGTGCTGAGCATGAACAAGCAAATTTAAGTGCTAAAACTAAGAATCTGTATCTGCACTAGACTAGTTACAGGACAGAAACAAGTGCAAATGCAGGCTTTCAAATCAGAAAGTTGAGAGTGATGGAAGATTGCCCAAATGACCAATAACTACAGTTTCTGGGCCAGAACCACTCCTTATGTGGTAGACAGGTTACCTAGTGCTTACTACTCCCACTGATAAGCTAGAAGGCTTCCCTCCAACACAGAAAGGCTTGGGGGGCTCAGAAGCTTACATACAGTCCTGGATGCAACAAATCTGTAAATGGAACACAAGTTTCCATGACTGTACAGATGTCAGCATTTTCCAGTGTGAAAAGAGCCTCCAGTGAGTGCATTCTCAGGTTAAGGCTCCTAGCATTAAGCAGCATGACCTTCAATTAGCTTTTTGACAGATCTTTTATGTTGGAAGATTTGTCTGTGGGACATTGCCTAAAAAAAAAGGCACAATTGGGGGGGCAAGAGCCTTGGCCAGAATTCTGAATCCCGGGGTGACAAGTGGAGGCCAACTTTGGCAAAGCACCAAGGCATGTCAACCATGTCATTCTAAGCAAACAGATATTGGATCCCCTTAGAATGACACCAGAAATTAAGCCAATTGTTGAAGTCAATTATTTTTTGTTGGTTTTTGTGGTATCATTCTTGGTGAAGGTAGGATGCTGCTTAGGACTAAGGTCATACCTGCCTGGGACACATACTCTGGCAGATCAATCATGTCTCTCTTCATATAGTCCAGGGTGGTATGTCTGAAGTCATTCACACCAACATGAACAATGACAGTCATACTTGTACCTGTTGTGGAGAGACTTAAGTGCATGCGTGATGTGGTGGATTCTGGCACATGACAGACAACTGACTGTGATCTTCTCCTTTTTGAGGCTGGTAAGGAGGACATTGGTGTGACTCACAATTGAGTTGCCAATAACTAGTATGTCTGGTTTAATGATCTGCCTTATGGGCTGTATGAGTTTATTGTTATGTCTTATGGGCTGTGTTTGTGAGACACTGGTGTACTGTCTGCTGTCTGTGATGGGTTTGGTGTTGTGTGTGGAATGTCTGTGAGTGTGTTCTGGAGGTCTCTGCTGTTTAGATAAGTTTTTATTGAGGACCTCTGTATATGTGGGCGTGTGCTATGCTTTACTATGTGATGTGGGTGGTGTAGTGTTTGTGCTGGCAATCTTCTCTTTGTCGGGATACTGACTGTGGCATGACAGAGCATGGATTCCAGATTACTGATATAGATGCATTTCTCGCAAGTAGAAGAATTATGTGATAGGAGAAGAGGGCTGTCAATGAACATGAGGCAGTTGTTACACTGTCTCAGTATGCCCATGTTGACCAGGCTGGCAGGGGAAATTGATGGGAATTGTCCAGACATAGTGTTCTGAAACTTGGATGGAGCTGGGGAGAGAGGGTTTTGATAAGGGTTTATCCACAACAGTGTAGACCACGAAAACCTTCTTAAATATAAAATAACTGGCCTGAAGCCCAAGTGCCAAAACCAAGGCTAAGAGGGTTAGAATAATAGACAAATTTAATCAGGCTACTAACAAGCAGTAACAAATACAGCAGAATAAAACCACTTCAACACTTAAGAGTAAAGGAGGAAGAATACAAGAAATAAATGAATAAGTGTATTTTTTGTCTTGGCTTATGGGTCTAGAACATTTACAGATTCACAAATGTGTCAAGCTCAGGCAAAAAAAATGTTTTTCATAGCTTTTGGTTCTGACAAGTTTAATAATCATATAGCTTTTAGCAGGAGCTGATTAGTTCTACAACCATTGGCTATGCAGTCACTAATGTGTAGTGTTGTTTCCTAGCTCTTGCACTTATATTAGTGGGCTGTCTACAGCAAGCTTACATTACACATGCAAACCTACTAACAGTTTTTGTTTGTCTTTTTTGGTTTTTCTCGGTTAGGGGTCGCCAAAGCGAAACTCCGGTCCGCTAATGATTGGCAGTAGATTTTTATGGTGCTGAGTTGCCAGCCCTATGCCCAACCTTCAGAGAAGGCATGCCCATTCACGCATGTCTTTCAGAGGCCACTCGACCGCGGGGGAGGACATGCAGACCCCACACAGAAGGCACTCCAGCCGAGAATCAAACAGGAGAACCTCTTGCTGTGAGGCAACAACACTACCGCTGTACCACCGCGGCTTTATGCAAACCTACTAACAGTAATGATAACTATTACAATTATATCTGTCATAAACTTATTATAAGAGTTATGAATATTATGGACTCAACAAATCTGTCTTATCTTTTGTATTGTCCTTTTGGCTTGGGTCATGGCTAAAAAAGGGTCTTCTACCAGTTCAACAACCTAGTTAACAATACAAAATATACAAAATACAGGGATGTCTTATAGGGTGGCAACAGGTAAAATGGAAGGAAGCCACTAAATAAGAAGAATATTAGGTTATTTATACATTAAATAAATAAATAAATGAAGACTTGGTGGTGCAGCGGTTAGCGTTGTCACCTCACAACAAGAGGTTCTCCCGTTCGATTCTCGAGTGGAGCACTTTCTGTGTAGAGTCTGCATGTCCTCCCCACGGTCGAGTGATGTTAAAGACATGCAGGTAGGTGTGAGCGTGAATGGGCATGCCTTCATTGAAGGTTGGGCATCGGGCTGGAAACTAGGCACCATAAAAATCCACTGCCAATCATGAGCAGACCAGAGTTCCGCTGTGGCAACCCCTAACCAAGCCAAAAGTCTTATTAGGTTATTTATAGGTTACTCTTAAGGAAAATAAATTGAAGATGACAAAGTAACAGCAAGTTAGCCTTACATGCAGAAGCATGAGATTGACAGTGTAGCAAGACAATGACATACTACAGTATTTGGTAGTGACGACTCTTGTAGAAGAAGCTTAATTATGTACAGCTAAGCTGGAAATGTGTGGAAAACAGAGGGAAGGGTGCATAAAGGAGAATGTTTATACGGGTGTCTGCATGCAGTTAGATGAGGTGGGGTAAGGAGTTAAGAAATATGAAGATGGATATGAGACAGCATTCAAGGCCAGAAGAGGAGTAGATGAAGGAAGTAGGTAAATGATAGAAGCAGTAAGCCAGAAATGTACTTTAGTATTTCAGAACACTGAAGTAAAGTAATTCAGTGGTAGGTAAATGAAGTGAGGACAATGGGTAAATGACAGAGTGAATACAGAGCATATAAAAGGTAATTTTCTCATACTAGTGTCAAATACAGCAATGCTTTTAATGATCTTACTAAGTTAACATAGGTGGCTTCATGCAGTTTTAAGGTGTGATGATTCTTTATTGAGACAACATATGGCCGCAGCTCAGCAGCCTGATGGGCATCATGGGAAATGAGTATCAGTGGTGCTACAAATGGAAATGTATGCACTTTCATCAGTCCCTGGACCTCTGAGAACTTAAGCAACTTAATGGAGAATGAATGGAAAGCTGTCCAGAATCTGTTACTAAGTGCCTATTGTATATATGTTTTATGTTGCATTTTGCAACTTTATAGCAGGCTGCTATGTTAATACATTGAATATTATGCTCCATTACCTTAGCTGGCTTTGTTTTATTTCTGTGCATTTGCAACGTCTAGCATTGTGCTGGGTTGCTTACTTTAGATCACTGCTATAGAGAAGATTATTATGCAGATTATGTTATGAACCACAGTATGTTACTGTCCACTGTTGCTGTATGCTGCTCTTTATGAACTGTGCCTCTAGCTTGTACTTGAGCTGGATTGTACTGTCTTTGACTCTACTGTTATTTCATCTGCTTATTTTCTGTTTCTTGTGTATGAAGCAGCGGTGGTGCAGTGGTAGCATTGTCGCCTCACAGCAAGAGGTTTTCCCATTCCGTTGTCGGCTGGAGCACCTTCTGTGTGGAGACTGCATGTCCTCCCTGTGGTCAAGTGGCATTTGAAAGATATGTATAGAATGGGCGTGCCTTCGTTGAAGGCTGGGCATCGAGCTGGCACCTCGGCACTGTAAAAATCTACTGCCAGTCATTAGCGGATCGGAGTTCCGCTGTGGCAACCCCTAACTGGGAGAAGCCAAAAGAAGAACAACATTTTCTGTTTCTTGTGTAACCTGCCTGTTCCCCGCAAACATAGAGTTTGTTCTGTCTGGATTTCCCCTAACCCCTACTAGTGGTCTTTGTTCTGTTTTATTCTGGTTACCTGCTCTATCTCTCACCCAACCTCACCTATTTATTTTTCCAGACTCTTAAGTCCTTTTCTTTCATTGCAACAAAAGATTGGCTTGCTACAGTGCGACTAGTGGCTGCAGACTCAAGTGCTACAAAGAATTCCTGACCTCCTGGAAACATTTCTAAGCTCCCTAGTCTCCCAGTTACCCAAAGTAGATTTATTCACCCTGAATAGAAGCTGCGTTTGACATAGCCTTAACATACTGTCAGATCATACCCTTCTTCTCCCAGCTTAACCTCCTGCCTGTTCCCCACAGCCTAACTCTACTCTACCCACCTTTTTCCTCATTTTTTTTTCCTCTTCTCCTTTTTGGATCCCTATATCTACCAAATCCTCCCAGCTCTCACTCCCTCATAATTTACCTTTAACTCACCAACCTTTCCTTCCTGGTCCTCATTGATTGTTTTTCTTGACAGCTGTTTCCAGCTCGAGCTACAGTTGACATGACACTCCAATTCCATATAGAAAATAGGAAAAGGGGGGGTGATGATAACAATCCTGTTCTAGTTGCTTACTGCACTCTGCTTTCTTTAAGCCATATGTGTACCATTTTATACCATAATAAATCTGCAGATTAGACAGCTTAGGACAGCTGTTTGTCACACAGTCACAGAGGTACTTTTGCCTTTTGTTATGTGTGATCTATATGGATGCTACAGCATTAGGAAACTTAGTTTGGCGAGTTGTGGTCCCATTTAGTATAACCAAAAGGAAGTGCAGGATAACCTAAACATGCACAAGATAAAGAATTAAGTGTACTAAAGCAAAACACACACACACACACACACACACACACACACACACACACACACACACACACACACACACACACACACACACACACACACACACACACACAGAGTCAAGTATTCATGCACACCCACCCACACGTGTATATACATATCAGGTATATTAGGTATCTTGGATTTGCAGATGATATCTCTGTTGCATGACAGATACAAAAAACAACTTTAAAATAGTGTACAATGCTTAAGCCATGTAAGACTGCTTTAACTTCCTGACCAAAAAGGAATTACAGTTATCCCATGTAAATTTATTCACCCAACAAACAACTGATTTCATCATTTAAGTAGACCTTTAGTATTCTAACATAATCGTTTTATCTAATTATTCTACATTTTATGTTCAAAGAAAAGGTGGCTTTTTGATATACAAAACAACATTATTCACTATTTTTCTAGCAAATATAATTTGTCAAAAGAAAAGAGATATTATAAGCAATTTTCCCATATTATATTTGGATAATTATCTAAAAAGAAGCAAAAATAGTCATATAATCACAAAAATTATATAGCTTTGTGTTCGGCAGAGCAAAACACCCATCAAAAGATGTACTGTATCTTGTCTAAAAAATATAACTAGCTAGACAGATACATGTAGCTATTGACAGCTTGGCATCTGGAGAATACCTGAACTCTTTCCCTACATTTTAGTTATGAACATGCATGTTATCTGTTGAGTACCAGTAATAATAGCTACTGAATGCCAGAGTGAACAAGTGTGTTATATTCATATCTATGGTATACTACCAAATAAGTTTGCAAAGTGCCAAACAAATAAACTAAACAAAAACAAAAATAAATGTACCTCTTCCAGATAAGGGCACTTTTATTGATAAAGACTTAAGCGGTTTTATTCCAGGTAACCACAGAACTTAGAGCAGATAAACTTTGAATAAAATGACAGCAGATGTTTAAACACACTTTTAAGTTTATTTTTGTTTGTAGCCTATTATTCATATATAAAAAGTATGTTTTATGTTTTGAATGAATGTTTTTATAATGAGTTTAATTAGTAGAAAGCTGAAAGCAATACATTTCATGTGTTTTTATGCAGTAATATTTATTCTCATTTAGGACAATTTATAAGTAATTAATTGCTCTGTTTGTGAATGAATATTCATTTTGTAATTATTTAAGTGGTAGGAAATTACAACATACTATTCTGAGGGAGTGCTATGCTTACCTGGAACAAAAGCACTTAAATCTTTGTTCATAAAAGTGCTCTAACAGGGGTGAGGTGTGTTTCTTTATTTGATATATATATATATATATATATATATATATATATATATAGTGTTTATTTGTGGGTGTAGCTATCCTCAAGGCTCACAAGCTCATTTCCATCTGCTTATATATCTGTATATATATATATATATATATATATATATATATATATATATATATATATATATACACACACACACACACACACACACACACACATAGTGTGACACACGTGCGTATGTATACATATATATATATATATATATATAGAGAGAGAGAGAGAGAGAGAGAGAAAGAGACAGAGCTCTCTGTCTATGCACACACATACACACACACATATAAATATATATATATTATATGGATGGATATATATATATATATATATATATATATATATACTTGTGCACACACAGGCATACAATGGATGCACACACACACACACACACACACACACACACACACACACACACACACACACACACACACACACACACACACACACACACACACACACACACACATACCTAACAAGATTTGGAAAATAGACAGCTTAGAAATGTAAATTATAAATGTGAAATATCAGAATTCAGACTTGTACCTGAGGAAGATTGTTTTTATATGTTGTAAATTCAGATTATCCTGACAAGAAGGATTTCATGTGTAAGGGACCATAGTTTTTAGGTTGATCTAGTCCCAAATAGGATTATCTTATAGTCTTAGCTGCTGGTATTTTAGTAATTTTTTAGTACTTTTTTAGCATTTTTTTATATAATTTTTATATATTTTTATACACATTTCTTATATATATTTTGTCATACACACATATTGCATATTTTCAGTATGTTATATGACATTATCAATATTGAAACATATATGTTTAGCAGTGTGATTAAGACTGTTTTTAAAGTATTGTTATATTTTTAAAAAAATTTCAATACGTTTTATACATTGTCACAAGTATATTATATTGTGCTAATATGAAAGCAATATAACTTGAATCAGTTTTATATCAAACAGTAGTGTCTGCACCACTACAGTTATTGATTCTTTGACATGTATAATGTGCTACTGACAAAAGTGTAATTTTGAAAGAAGGCTCCTTTAAGTAGTTTTTTTAAAAAATGGCATTTGGCACCAAATTGTCTATTTAAATGATAGTACGTTGTAAGTTAGTTGTTCTGATGAAGCCCATATATAATGGGTGAAAGCGCTCAACTTTTTCCATTATCGTTCATTCAATAAGAGTTCGTTATATCTTGTATTGGAAGCATCATTCTGGATATCTGTGGAAGTCAGCATTTTGTGTATCAGTGCAATATTATATTTCCGTTGACAAACACTTCCTTAATTCAGTTGTAGTTCGGTTGGTTTGGCATGGATACCGGAGATGTTGCATCCTCTGCACCTTCGCCACCAGCTACTGATGATGTTTCCAGACTTCGTGAGGAAGTTGTAATGTTGAAAGGTGAAGTTCACAGCTTAATCAAACTTTTTGCTAACACGGGGAACACAGCAGCTGTCCATTTGCAGGGTGAGATTCCTGCTACTGCGGGTGTCAATACCCCGCTGTTTAGTGATGTCAACAAGGGCGAAGCTAGTGACAAGTTGAACAACACCACTGGCGGTGAATGTATGGGAGTACTTAACCAATCTAAAGACAAGGTCTAAGGGGATGCGACTTTTGCATCTTCTTATATTCAGAATGGACAAGGTGCTCATCCAAGAGGTGGGAAAGCTATAGATTTATCGAATACACAAGCTTATTCTGAGCCACATACCAGCAGTAGACTGAATTTATCGGACTTCACGTTCGATTTCTCATTTTATGAGTACGAGGAGGAAGCAAGACGCATGGGGGCTAAACCTAAGAGAACATTACCTAAGAAAACGTATTCCCATGTTATGGGGAATGGTGACAATCAAGAGACAAAATATAAAATAAAGCAACCAGGAACAGTCCACAAAACAAAACGAAATTACTCCACTCCAGTTCCTGAAAATGTAGGGCGTCCTCACAGCACGACAATGCAGGCAGTTAGGTGTACTTAAAACTCCTTTATTCACACTTAAAACACGTTAAGCGCTTTCATCATGCAGTGACTTCATCAGAACAACTTCAACAGTATAATACACATCCTTATATATCCATTAAATGTCACATGACACAAATTGCACACACCTCCTAACCTAATGACCACCTAATTAAACACTTTTATTATATATATATATAAAAAAACTACTCTTTAATACTACTAACTGCAAGCTCACTGCTTTGGACGCCCACATAAACCATCAATACATTTTCCCATCATAGTTTTCATACAAATTAAAATGTATAAAATGTAAAAAACACCTTTTTTATATATATGTATACAAAAAAATTTTTATATATAAAAATATATACAGTATGTATAAAAAATACAATTGATATACAATAAATATATGCATAACACTTTCCTGTCTCCCAAAAGATAATTCTAAACCCTACTGCCAGACCACTTACTTTGCCAGCTCCTTTGCCACCTCGGTCTGTTGTATGCCACTCCCATCCCCCCATTCATTACATACATTGCTGTCAGCAATTGTCCAAAATGGGTTTAATGGATATGTGGTCATTAATTCCCGGATATACAGAAGCATTTAATCTTATTTGCCACCTTACCTTCTTGTCACTCACCACCTTTTTAATGTCACCCCCTCTCACTTTGTCCTCAACCACTTCCAAAATTCCAAATTTAAATGACGAGCAGCCCGCACTGTTTTTCAAGTGCCTCCAAAGGGCATTATTCTCATCATTCTTCCTTATGCTATAATAGTGGTCATAAATTCTATTCCGTAAACATCTAATAGTTTTTCCCACATAAAAGCAGGAATACTGGGAGCAACTGGCCAAATAAACTAGATTCTTAGTCCTACAATTCCCTTTGGCAAAGGTAATTTTAGCTTTATTATAATTCTGTAATGTGATGTCTTTTCCTTCAAATATATGCTGACATTGCTGGCAGGTGCCACATTTCTTGGTTCCCCCCTTTTTTCCTTCTTTGTTTACCTCTACCTTCCTCTCCAACAACCATTTCAGGTTGGAACCATTCTTATGCACAAAATTGGGTTCTGTCCCCACTATCCTTAATATTTCACTGTCAGCCTTTAACACAGCCCAATTTCTTTGAATAATATCCTTTATATCCCTACAATGAGAAGAGTACTGTAGAACACAAGCCTTCTTGAACCTATTGTCTGTCCCTCTAACATTTGGGATCCTGTTGGTTACATTTGATTGTCCGGACCCTAAACCTAGAAGTGGCATGTACTTTCTTCCCCATTCCTTCCTCACATACTTGCTAGCATCGTTTATCATATCCATAGGATACCCTCTTTCCAGAAAAAAATTTTTTACCTTCTTAAGTTCTTCCTCCAAGTCATTACCATTGGAGGTCATCCGTGCTACCCGAATACATTGCCCCTTAATGATGTTCCTTTTTTGAACCCAGGGGTGATTGCTGGAAAAATGCAAATAGGAATTGCTAAAAGTTTCTTTCCTATATATATTGGACTTAAATTCTCCATTTGCAATTGTAATCCTCACATCCAAATATGGAACGGTAGTCCTATTTTTGTTAAAGGTAAACTTAAAGTTCTCACTACATGTATTAAGATAACCACAAAACAGTTCTAACTCGTCACTGCTACCCTTCCAAAGTACAAAGATATCATCCAAGAAACGAGGTAGCAGGTGACAAACTTGTACCATTCAGACTCAAAGATGTATTCTTTTTCCCAATCATAAACTACAAGATTGGCATATATGGGGGCACAAGCGGCCCCCATTGCCACTCCCTTGGTCTGTTGATGGTATTCCCCCTCATAATAGATGTAATTATGGGCTAAAACTGTCTCCATAAATTCAAGTAACAATATACTTCTGTCACCAGTTACCAGTCCCAAGCTTTGAATACTCTCGTGAAATCTCTGTAAGCCTTCCTCCTTTGGTATGTTGGAAAATTGGTTTATGACATCAATAGTCACTAACCAATTCACCCCTTTGGCCAATCCGGGTTCAAGCCTACCAAGAAAATCCCAAGAATCTCTTACCAAGTGTGGTATTTTCCTTAATGATGGCTTAAGCCATTTGTCAATAACCTTCCCAAAAGGGAAGGTTTTAGCCTGGCTACCCGAGATAATAGGCCTGAAAGGTGGATCGTGGATGTCCTTGTGGACTTTAGGAATACCGACAATAGTCCCTATTATCGGATTCTCCACTTTCAAAAACTTGTACTGTTCCGTGTCAATTCTTTCCTCTAACAATAAATCTTCTAACATCAAGTCCACTTTGTGATATCCTATATGCACCTCATTTCTAGAGGAAATCACATATTTACCAGATTTAAGCAACAAATCCATTATTTTATTTTTATAGTCATTTGCAGGGAAAAGTACAACCCCTCCCCCCTTGTCCGGTTTCATTATCCGTGTGCTCTTATCCTCCTGTAATTCCTTCAATATGGCCTGTTCTTCCTTAGTTAGATTAAACCTCTTCCAAATGTGACTCCGTTTACTATATTTGTAAATATCATGGGTTAGTAGTTTCTCAAATGTGTCCAACAGCTTGTTGAAAGGTGGTGTATATGTACTAATAGTTCTAAACTCATTTTTGAACCTGCTCCGACCCATCATATTTCACGCTTAAATTAAGTTTCCTCACAAACTTTTTGACGTCCACTATGCTATCCACTGTGTTAAAGGGTGCATGGGGTATATATTTCATCCCCTTGGATAGAAGTGTAAAATGTTCCTTCCTTAACTTAACATCAGTATAGTTATAGATGTAAAAATTATCAAATGAACTAACAATTTCATTTATCTTAACAATCTCTGGAGGGGGTTCCGTGGGGCCAGACTGTAATACCTTCGTCACCTTCTCCCTTTTCTCCCCACATATCCATCCCTTCCTTGATTGTACATCCTTCGATCCCCCTCCAATTCCTTTCCTTCGTCTAAAAAATCCCTATGATAAGGTTGATTGTAAAAATCATTAGAATCATAGTTGTTATACCTGTTTTGATTTTGGGACCGATAGGAATGTCTATTATTCGGGTGACCACTATGTATCCCCTTCCCCTTAAAGGTGTTGCGTTTATCAAATCCATTATTATAATCATTCTTATCCCATCTATATACTTCACCCTTTTTATACTGTTCCAAGTCCCGGTTAAACTTGTTGCATTTGCGTTCAAATTGTTTATCAATAATGCCTGCAACCCAATTAAACTGTGATTCATAGTACATCTCACACTCATTATATAACAGGTCATGCACAATCGTGTTGTTTAATTCATCCAACTCATTCAACAAAATGCATATACGTTGGTCATTACATTCAATTATAAACTTCATAAATGAGAACCCGAACCCATCAAAAAGTTTAGAACATTCTTTTTTACTATTTTCATCAAGTATTACTCCCATGGGTACCTGGTTGGATGGTTTATGTGGGCGTCCAAAGCAGTGAGCTTGCAGTTAGTAGTATTAAAGAGTAGTTTTTTTATATATATAATAAAAGTGTTTAATTAGGTGGTCATTAGGTTAGGAGGTGTGTGCAATTTGTGTCATGTGACATTTAATGGATATATAAGGATGTGTATTATACTGTTGAAGTTGTTCTGATGAAGTCACTGCGTGATGAAAGCGCTTAACGTGATTTAAGTGTGAATAAAGGAGTTTTAAGTACACCTAACTGCCTGCATTGTCGTGCTGTGAGGACGCCCTACATTTTCAGGAACTGGAGTGGAGTAATTTCGTTTTGTTTTGTGGACTGCTCCTGGTTGCTTTATTTTATATAGTTGTGGAGCGAGTATGGACTCGCTAGACGAATTGCCATCAATATTTTCCCCTAGGCGTGAAGAGATAAGGGGAATGCAGTCGGAAATGGCAATTATGAAAGGCGAGCTTACGTGACTGATAGAGATGATGTCTCAACCTAACCCCAACCCTAGGGCTGTGGACGCCGTATCAGTGACATCAACACGCGGAGGGAACAGACGTGAGGGCTGTGTGGAGAAAGATGGTGTTTGCCTTGTCGGGGACGAGACGGGCAATTCTGCGTTTAATCGATCGAGGTCAGAAGAAATTGGACACAACCATATCCCTGCAACCACTAGGAGAAACGGATCGGATGGGGATTTCATTTTGTCCGGTGCCAGGCCTAAGCGGACGGTGCCTAAGAAAACATACGCGTTTTCGGCGTATGGTAAAGACAAAGGTACTGTAAAACCGCCACCTTCTAACAATGTACAGGGGGAAAGGCGGTTTAAATTACAACACCTTTTTGGATGGACAATACGAATTTGGGGATACAGGGGGTTGTATTATTAGTAACAAAAATGAAGAGTTACTTGGTGAGCAGAATTTAAAGGACACTATTTTTCTCTTTGGGAAAAAGTTGAAGGTTTTAAAGAGTTTGCAATTGGACAATAAATATCTTAAGAATTGTCTTGACAAAGGTATAGTTCCCATGGGCCTAAGATTTTTTAAGGTACCCATGGGAGTAATACTTGATGAAAATAGTAAAAAAGAATGTTCTAAACTTTTTGATGGGTTCGGGTTCTCATTTATGAAGTTTATAATTGAATGTAATGACCAACGTATATGCATTTTGTTGAATGAGTTGGATGAATTAAACAACACGATTGTGCATGACCTGTTATATGATGAGTGTGAGATGTACTATGAATCACAGTTTAATTGGGTTGCAGGCGTTATTGATAAACAATTTGAACGCAAATGCAACAAGTTTAACCGGGACTTGGAACAGTATAAAAAGGGTGAAGTATATAGATGGGATAAGAATGATTATAATAATGGATTTGATAAACGCAACACCTTTAAGGGGAAGGGGATACATAGTGGTCACCCGAATAATAGACATTCCTATCGGTCCCAAAATCAAGACAGGTATAACATCTATGATTCTAATGATTTTTACAATCAACCTTATCATAGGGATATTTTAGACGAAGGAAAGGAATTGGAGGGGGATCGAAGGATGTACAATCAAGGAAGGGATGGATATGTGGGGAGAAAAGGGAGAAGGTGACGAAGGTATTACAGTCTGGCCCCACGGAACCCCCTCCAGAGATTGTTAAGATAAATGAAATTGTTAGTTCATTTGATAATTTTTACATCTATAATTATACTGATGTTAAGTTAAGGAAGGAACATTTTACACTTCTATCCAAGGGGATGAAATATATACCCCATGCACCCTTTAACACAGTGGATAGCATAGTGGACGTCAAAAAGTTTGTGAGGAAACTTAATTTAAGCGTGAAATATGATGGGTCGGAGCAGGTTCAAAATGAGTTTAGAACTATTAGTACATATACACCACCTCTCAACAAGCTGTTGGACACATTTGAGAAACTAGTAACCCATGATATTTACAAATATAGTAAACGGAGTCACATTTGGAAGAGGTTTAATCTAACTAAGGAAGAACAGGCCATATTGAAGGAATTACAGGAGGATAAGAGCACACGGATAATGAAACCGGACAAGGGGGGAGGGGTTGTACTTTTCCCTGCAAATGACTATAAAAATAAAATAATGGATTTGTTGCTTAAATCTGGTAAATATGTGATTTCCTCTAGAAATGAGGTGCATATAGGATATCACAAAGTGGACTTGATGTTAGAAGATTTATTGTTAGAGGAAAGAATTGACACGGAACAGTACAAGTTTTTGAAAGTGGAGAATCCGATAATAGGGACTATTGTCGGTATTCCTAAAGTCCACAAGGACATCCACGATCCACCTTTCAGGCCTATTATCTCGGGTAGCCAGGCTAAAACCTTCCCTTTTGGGAAGGTTATTGACAAATGGCTTAAGCCATCATTAAGGAAAATACCACACTTGGTAAGAGATTCTTGGGATTTTCTTGGTAGGCTTGAACCCGGATTGGCCAAAGGGGTGAATTGGTTAGTGACTATTGATGTCATAGACCTATTTTCCAACATACCAAAGGAGGAAGGCTTACAGAGATTTCACGAGAGTATTCAAAGCTTGGGACTGGTAACTGGTGACAGAAGTATATTGTTACTTGAATTTATGGAGACAGTTTTAGCCCATAATTACATCTATTATGAGGGGGAATACCATCAACAGACCAAGGGAGTGGCAATGGGGGCCGCTTGTGCCCCCATATATGCCAATCTTGTAGTTTATGATTGGGAAAAAGAATACATCTTTGAGTCTGAATGGTACAAGTTTGTCACCTGCTACCTACGTTTCTTGGATGATATCTTTGTACTTTGGAAGGGTAGCAGTGACGAGTTAGAACTGTTTTGTGGTTATCTTAATACATGTAGTGAGAACTTTAAGTTTACCTTTAACAAAAATAGGACTACCATTCCATATTTGGATGTGAGGATTACAATTGCAAATGGAGAATTTAAGTCCAATATATATAGGAAAGAAACTTTTAGCAATTCCTATTTGCATTTTTCCAGCAATCACCCCTGGGTTCAAAAAAGGAACATCATTAAGGGGCAATGTATTCGGGTAGCACGGATGACCTCCAATGGTAATGACTTGGAGGAAGAACTTAAGAAGGTAAAAAAAAATTTTTCTGGAAAGAGGGTATCCTATGGATATGATAAACGATGCTAGCAAGTATGTGAGGAAGGAATGGGGAAGAAAGTACATGCCACTTCTAGGTTTAGGGTCCGGACAATCAAATGTAACCAACAGGATCCCAAATGTTAGAGGGACAGACAATAGGTTCAAGAAGGCTTGTGTTCTACAGTACTCTTCTCATTGTAGGGATATAAAGGATATTATTCAAAGAAATTGGGCTGTGTTAAAGGCTGACAGCGAAATATTAAGGATAGTGGGGACAGAACCCAATTTTGTGCATAAGAATGGTTCCAACCTGAAATGGTTGTTGGAGAGGAAGGTAGAGGTAAACAAAGAAGGAAAAAAGGGGGGAACCAAGAAATGTGGCACCTGCCAGCAATGTCAGCATATATTTGAAGGAAAAGACATCACATTACAGAATTATAATAAAGCTAAAATTACCTTTGCCAAAGGGAATTGTAGGACTAAGAATCTAGTTTATTTGGCCAGTTGCTCCCAGTGTTCCTGCTTTTATGTGGGAAAAACTATTAGATGTTTACGGAATAGAATTTACGACCACTATTATAGCATAAGGAAGAATGATGAGAATAATGCCCTTTGGAGGCACTTGAAAAACAGTGCGGGCTGCTCGTCATTTAAATTTGGAATTTTGGAAGTGGTTGAGGACAAAGTGAGAGGGGGTGACATTAAAAAGGTTGTGAGTGACAAGAAGGTAAGGTGGCAAATAAGATTAAATGCTTCTGTATATCCGGGAATTAATGACCACATATCCATTAAACCCATTTTGGACAATTGCTGACAGCAATGTATGTAATGAATGGGGGGATGGGAGTGGCATACAACAGACCGAGGTGGCAAAGGAGCTGGCAAAGTAAGTGGTCTGGCAGTAGGGTTTAGAATTATCTTTTGGGAGACAGGAAAGTGTTATGTATATATTTATTGCATATCAATTGTATTTTTTATACATACTGTATATATTTTTTATATATAAAAATTTTTTTGTATACATATATATAAAAAAGGTGTTTTTTACATTTTATACATTTTAATTTGTATGAAAACTATGATGGGAAAATGTATTGATGGTTTATGTGGGCATCCAAAGCAGTGAGCTTGCAGTTAGTAGTATTAAAGAGTAGTTTTTTTATATATATAATAAAAGTGTTTAATTAGGTGGTCATTATGTTAGGAGGTGTGTGCAATTTGTGTCATGTGACATTTAATGGATATATAAGGATGTGTATTATACTGTTGAAGTTGTTCTGATGAAGTCACTGCGTGATGAAAGTGCTTAACGTGTTTTAAGTGTGAATAAAGGAGTTTTAAGTACACCTAACTGCCTGCATTGTCGTGCTGTGAGGACGCCCTACATTTTCAGGAACTGGAGTGGAGTAATCAAGAGACAAAGGCTAAAGGTACTGTTAAATCTAGTTTTGAAAGAAACAATAACATTCAGTCTGTCTCTTGTGATAGAAGGAACACAGACAAGTGTTTGAACAAGTTTTTTCAAATGGAATGTGGTTTTGACACTGTTATTCAGGACAAAACTGAGCCCAGTCATTCTGTACTTCATTCAGAGGGTACACATAAAGATATTATTTTTTCCCTCGGTAAGAAGTTACAGACTATAGCTGGTCTTAAGTTAGACAATGCTTATTTTAACAAATGTTTAACACTGAATATAGTGCTTATGGGGTTGCATTTTTCAAACACCCTATGGGGATTGACATTACGGAAGACAACAAGGGGGCATTCAACCTCTTGTTTGATCAATTTGGTTTTAATTTTATGAAGCTTTTGATTAAATGCAATGATGAGAAATTGTGTAAAATTACGAATGAAGTTGAACAACTTAATAGTTTGATTGTTAATGATTTATTATTTTCACACTGGGAGACATTATATAGTAAACAATTTAATTATGCTGAAAGTAAGATACATAAAATCCATGACAAAAAAAGTAAGAAAATTAATAGAGATGTAGAGCAGTACAAGCGAGGTACAACTTATGTATGGAATTTAAACAAACACAAGGACAGTACAACAATAATTGATCCTTGTATAAAAGGAGATGCAAGGAGTGGAGTAATGATAATGAACCAAATAGGGCTTTTAACAAATATGAGGGAGACAAACACATTTTTCAGAGAGGTTGGAAACAGGACCAACATCCGAAGTGGAGGAGGGAGGGGGAGTGGCAGCAAGATCTCTACCCTCCCCCGATACAAAGTCGGTGCAAAGACCAGCATTGGAGGAAGGGGGACAGTTAACATCTATCATTGACCCTATCACTAGTATTTGTACCATTGTAGGAACAGGTAGTGAGGATACAAGTACAGTTAATATTATCACGGTCAATAACATTATAGTGGATGGTGTTATACACAGCTACAAGAATTTCAAAATCTACGATTACACCACCCTAACTTTAGATACTGTACATTTTGACCTACTATCTCGAGGGATGAAGTATATCCCTTCTATACATTTTCATCTAGTTGACTGTTTAAGTGAAATTAAAATGTTTTTGAGGAAAATCAATCTAGCCATCTTTTTTAAGGACAGAGGGAGTTGTGTTAATGAACACATATGTAGTGGTAGAAACATGCTTAAGAAGAAAAGTATTTTTATCCCTCCTATGCATACTAGTGTAGCTATATGTGAAAAATTGATCACCAAAGAGGTTTACAAGCTTCAAAATACACTTAGAACTCATAATAACAACAACAGTAATTTAAATATTGATGAATTAAATATTTTAAAAGAACTTAGAGAAGACACTACTATACGAGTTATGAAGCCAGATAAAGGGGGAGGTGTGGTCATTTATGACACTCTTGAATACACCACCAAGATGTATGAGATATTACCGCAGTCAGGCAATTATGAGATAGTATCAATTAATGAAATCAACATAGCCTACAAGGGTATAGACTCATACATTGAAGAATTTTTGATTGACAACAGAATTACAGTGGATTTAAACAACTATCTCAAAGTTGATTACCCCCGATTAGCCACCTTGGTGGGAATTCCAAAGGTACACAAAGACATTAGTGACCCCCTTTTCATCCGATCATTTCTGGTAGCGACTCAAAAACATTCCCCTTAGGTTTTGTTATTGATACATGGCTCAAACATCTATACGGTAAAATCCCACATATGGTAAAAGATTCATGGGAATTTTTAGCAAATTTTCCAATGCATTTGTGGAAAGAAGACCTTGTGTTTGTTACAATAGATGTCATTGACCTCTTTTCATGCATTCCCAAGCAAGAGGGTATGGAATCATTTTGCAACAGTATTAGAAAATATGCAAATCTAGATTGGGACAAGACATGTTTGATTTTAGACTGTATGTCCCTGGTACGTGAGCACAACTACATTTACTATGAGGGTGAACATTATCATCAAACCAGAGGGGTAGCGATGGGAGCAGCCTGTACCCCCATCTTTGCCAACCTGGTTATGCTTGATTGGGAAGAATCCAATGTATTTAACAGTGAATATTTTCAGCATGTGAAATATTATTCTAAATTTTTAGATGATATATACATTCTTTGGGATGGTAGTTCTGATTGTTTAGACACTTTCTTACATTATTTGAATCATAGTAGCGAGTTTTTGAGATTTACAAATTCTAGCAATAGGGAAGGAATAGCATACTTGGACACTTATATTTTCAAAGGAAATGAGGGTTTTCAATCCCATATTCACAGAAAAAACACTTTTTCAAATGGGTACTTGGAATACACAAGCAACCATCCTAGAAAACTGTTATGTAACATTTACAAGGGTCAATGTATCAGAGCAGCTCGCATGACCTCAGACTATACTGATATGGTGAAATAATTGCATTTCATAACTAGCCTTTTTCTGGAGAGGGGATATAGTGTTAAGATGATGACAGATGTTAGATCTTATATTATTGATGAATGGGGTAAAAAGTATCCACCCCTATTGGGTATAAAACAAAGGGAGAACAGAGCTGAAAGTTTCTATAGATCTGAACCCATTAAGGGGGGGACCTATCAACGGGCCTGTATTTTGAAGTATGGACCTCATGTCAACAAATTAAAAGTATTTTGACTAAGAATTGGAATGTGCTGCTCATTGATCATGATATTACAGATATAGTAGAAAGTAGACCAATGTTTGTGTATAAAATGGGTAACAATTTGAAGATTTATTTAGAACAGAAAATTGAGGGCAGGCCCCAGGATGTTGTAACACACACAAAGAAATGTGGAAGATGTAATCAATGTGTATATATCATGGAGGACCAAGTAATAACATTAGATAACATCAATAAAACACACATTAGATTGAGGCAGGGCAACTGCAATTCTAAGTACGTGGTTTACATGGCCAAGTGTACAGTATGCACATGATACTATATAGGGAAAACGGAAAGATTTTTTTTAAACGTATTTATGATCACATCTATAGTATTAGTAAGAAAGATGGGAATAATGCCCTATATAGGCACATTGAAAAGTGTGGAAACACACATAAGTTCAAGTTTGCAATCCTAGAAAATGTCAAATTTGATCCTGGGGGGGGGGTCAAGGCCACACTTGGGTATAAGGAAGTTTGGTGGTAACTGTACACAGATGCTTCAACGTTACCAAGTCTTAATGATCATATACCCACCAAACCTATCCTGACAAGAAGGATTTAATGTGTAAGGGACTATAGTTTTTAGGTTGATCTAGTCCCAAACAGGATTATCTTATAGTCTTAGCTGCTGGTATTTTAATAATTTTTTAGTACATTTTTTAGCATTTTTATATAATTTTTATATAATTTTTTACATATTTCTTATATATATTTTGTCATACACACATATTGCATATTTTCAATATATTATATGACATTATCAATATTGAAACATATATGTTTAGCAGTGTGATTAAGACTGTTTTTAAAGTATTGTTATATTTTTAACAAAATTTTCAATACGTTTTATACATTGTCACAAGTATATTATATTGTGCTAATATGAAAGCAATATAACTTGAATCAGTTTTATATCAAACAGTAGTGTTTGCACCACTACAGTTATTGATTCTTTGACATGTTGTATAACGTGCTACTGACAAAAGTGTAATTTTGAAAGAAGGCTCCTTTAAGTAGTTTTTTTAAAAAATGGCATTTGGTGCCAAATTGTCTATTTAAATGATAGTACGTTGTAAGTTAGTTGTTCTGATGAAGCCCATATATAATGGGTGAAAGCGCTCAACTTTTTCCATTATCGTTCATTCAATAAAAGTTTGTTATATCTTGTATTGGAAGCATCATTCTGGATATCTGTGGCAGTCAGCGTTTTGTGTTTCAGTGCAGTATTATATTTCCGTTGACAAACGCTTCCTTAATTCAGTTGAAATTCAGATTATCAATGTTTGATGTGTAAAAAAAAGTTTAAAGGAGAAAAGTGATGTTTGAGATTCACTGTTCTCCTACAGTTCAGATTTGTTTGTTTTTTTGGTTTTCAGCACTCAGCATTTAGAGTGACAGCATTTCAATAGGAAGCCATCAGAAAATCCTTCTGTTTAGCACAAGTGATATTTAAAGGTATTCATGCAGTTCAAATGAAATTATTGTCCTTTTGTAATCTGCTCTAATTTAGTCAGATTATTGAGTAAAATGCCATCACTGTTATGAACCTTCCCCTTTCCAGACCCATCACAGAGCTAGAAACACCCAGTTTCCTAATAAAAACGCTTATTGGTCTAAAACCCAGAGCTACTAAGACAGGCACAAAGTCCTACCTCTGTACTCCCTCTGTTTCATGCTCTTACATGGACATTTACATGTTGGAATTCCATTCAATGAAGGACCAAACCAGACCCAAAATCATGGACAGTTTTAAAATGCTAATGTGATTCACTTGAAAAAGTCAATAAAATAACAAGTTTTACACCAGCATGCACTTTCTGGACAATGAAACTCTAATGTCTGACATTACTGACTGATAGTCCTCAGTGACTTACCAGAAAATCAAAAGCATTATGAAGGGCATGGCAAAAAATATGAGGGAAAATCAGGAACATTCAAAAAAATTGAAAAGATTTGATGGAGCATACCATCTTATTAGCTTTTTTTTTCTTTGCAATTAGGAGATCTTGCTAAACTTGATTAGTAGGGAGACTTTGCCAATGTATTGGAAACCACTCCATCAAATGTACTGTTTTTCATTTAACACATCAAACAAACTGTTACTAGAAACACTGTTTTTTTTTCTTATTAATAATAATAATAATAATAATAATAATAATAATAATACAGAAACACACACACACACACACACACACACACACACACACATATATATATATATATATATATATATATATATATATATATATATACGGTTTACTACAAAAATGTTGAAACACAAAATCTTGAAAATCAAACTCTTGAGACCATAATATCAAAAGAACAAAATGCTGAAAATCATAATATCTATCTCCTGCATTTGTTCCTCTTCAGGACCCATGTTAGCTCTCATTCCTGAATCCACACCCCTAAGGACCTATGCTACTGCATTTTCCTGGGTCCTCACAGGTAAGGAGTTTTGATCCTGAAGTTTTTTTGATATTGTGACCTTCAATATGTTGGTCTTTCAAAACTGAGGCCTCAAGATTTAGACCTTTAAGATTTTGTGCTTCAATATTTTAACAGTAAACCATCCTGTTTATCCATCCATCTATCTGTCTGTATATGGGTCCCTTTAACTTTGTTGAATGATACTTTGGTTGACATCTGTTTAATCAACAGGGTTTGGTCAACTAAACCGATGGTTAACAGATGTGTGAGACTGACAATCCCCGAGGTAGTGGAATATACCCTTTTTCCTGATGACAGTGCGATCTTGGAGTTAGAATATATAGTTCACGGGGGGGGGGGGGTGATGGGGTGCAAAAAACAATGCTTTCTTTGTTTTCTAAAGTTTTGCATGTGCCGAGATTAATTCTCGGCACATGGGCAATAACGTACTGACATGCATTATGTTGATAAATTTGATTCAACATTATGCATGTCAACATAAGTAGCATTTAATTAATTTAAGCAGCTCCATAGATATGTATAATTATACCCTCCAATACAGATGGTGATTTCTGATCTTGAACAGTGATTTCTTAAAAGTGTAGATAAAAACCTGTTTGGTAGCATCAGAAGAAGCCAGTGCATAAAATTCACTGTCAGAATGGTCAATTACTAGTAGAGCATAGAAGCTGTTGCTAAAACTAGTCCTTTCCAGTTTTTTCTATAGAGTATCATCAAACAACTGTAAATAATGATCTGTGTCTTAACATACTTGTACTAAAATCTGCAGATCAATAGCCAATGCAGAAGGACAGGAAGGTTAATACCCAAGAATACTTCATGAGTACATAAAAGCACTCAACTCAATCTGAGTAGGAAAAGTGCAAAACAATTTGTCTTGAACACAGAACTCTAGAGACAGAAATATATATTACTGATGGTGCAAAGATAGAAAAGGTAAGCAAAAAGTAGGAGACTGTGATGGTTCACTTATTTCATGTCCTGTTACTGATTTTCTCTTTCTTAAGTATGTAATTACTTAATTATTTAATGATATAATTGTTCAATTACTATGCACTAGTATATATGTGGTGTCTAGTGAATTGTTAGTTCATTCCTTTGAAGGCCAGTGGTTTCAGACATTCATCTTTTGCTGTGGTTGGTTTGTTTTAAATATATCACCTGCAGAAGACAAAAATTGCTGTAGTCTCTGCATAAATCATTATCACAACTTCTGCTAGACTACTGTGTCCAAATCATGGCACTGGACCTGAAGGTGTAGTAAGAAAGATTTGGCTTATGAAAAAAAACTGACATTTATAATAAGCAAAGCCAGTGTAAAGACCCACTTGAAAATTTGCTGATGGAACTTACAGAAATCATACTACAGTGAAAAGGAGGTGGGAGAGAACAGAACAGAGATCAATAAATACATTTTCTGGGCAAGCAAGGAACAGAAGAGTATTATTAACTGGATAAGATAAGCAAGAGCTGGAGAGTGTATTGTTATTTGGGATGACTGCAAGGGAACAGTTATTCACGGAAAATGCTATGGGAAGCTTGATGTGCTGTTTAGTGGGGGATATCACCACAGTTCACAGTCAGACTTAACAGACCTTATCTATGCATTGAATATCTACAAAGGAACAGTTAAGGGTACTGTGCATGCATTACCTGTGTTATCCATTCATGGACTGTGGACAACGACCTTACGTAACTTAAAACTGCCATTTCCAGTCACATATGGCTATTTTACTGAAAATAATCACAACTTAGGATTTTGTCTCATCTTCAAGTTTTGCTAGTTTCGAAGTAAAGTGTAATAGTGGTGAAATGCAAGTGCAGAATCCTGTACAGTTGGAGATGAGGTTGGACACACTCCCATAGTATAATGTTTTGGTGTCTTTGAAATACCTTTCTGTAAAGTGGCTATCGTGTTGATCTTCAATAACCTGTTGTTATGTTGGGCATAGTAGAACTGACAACTGAAAAAAATCACAGTTCATGAATATGATAAGATAGGTACTAAACAATCCTTATGTGCTCTTGCATGTGCTCATTGGGTGCAAAGGAAGTGAAGTGTCGTTTATGTATGTGTAAAGTGGTATAGAGAAATCCCAGTGAGTGTTGTACATATATAGGGTAGGAATACAGAAAGTCTACTCTGTTAATAGAAACACAGAGTAAGCACAGAGTAATCCGTGATGTCTTCAGGCATGTGTGGGATAGGTTCAAAGGAGTTCAAATGACAATCAGCTGTAAAACAGTAGAAAGGAGTGTGGTATATGTGTGCACCAGACAGCTGCATAGAATCCTCATGGGCCTTGTGTACATGCAGAGCAGGTAAAACAGAAGTGAGTTCCATCCAGGTGTTAATGGAGGTGCAGAGCAATCCTAGTTAACTCCACAAAGAGTTAGGATGAGTACTGCATCATTTGAGCAAAGCAGGTAAAACGAGGGGAGTAAGACTGATTAGTGTCTCTTTTGTAAGTATAAGTGAAGGGAAAGGGAAACACTAAAGGGATCCAATAGTAATAGGCTGCTTAGTAATTCAGTGTATTTCTGTGCATTGTGTGTGTGTGTGTGTGTGTGTGTGTGTGTGTGTGTGTGTGTGTGTGTGTGTGTGTGTGTGTGTGTGTGTGTGTGTGTGTGTGTTTTGATATATATATATGTATATATATATATATATATATATATATATGTATATATATAAATATATATATATAGTGTGTGTGTGTGTGTGTGTATGTATATATGCATATATATATATATATATATATATATATATATATATATATATATATATATATATATATAGGTTCATAGGTAGGTACTAGGCTATCTGTCCGACGGCATTTATAAGCCTAGCCAGACTGTGTCGGCTTTCACCGCCCCATTGATTAATTAACTGATCCTCTGTCAAGCAGAGCCAATGAAGTGATCCCAGAGGTGTATTTTGTGTTACCCATCCACTCGTCAAGGTTTCTCTTGAAGAGTGTTAGTGAGGGGCTCTGCCTGATGTAATTTGGAGTTTTGTTCCAAAGCATGGGGAGTCTCTGTGACAGGAATCTATCCCTTCAGCATGTTCTATTTATTGTTGTGGCGTGGTTTAGCTCACTAGAGCACGTGGCTTGCAGTGACCTGGATTTCTTTAGGTGGAGCATGTCCATCGATTCTGAGTTGGACATGGCTTTGTAAGTCAGGCAGAGATCACCTCTGAGTAAGCGATATGCCACTTAGTACAGCTGGAGTTTTTTCAGTCGGGCTGCATAGGACATATGTTTGAGGCCAGTAATCCTCTTGGTGGGGTACTTTTGCGGTGTTTCCACCTGTTAGAAGTGTCTTGTGAGGTACATCCCAAATTGGGCATTGTACTCTATGATGGGTCTAATGAGTGACGAGGAGAGAGGCACTATAACCTCTTTATTTCTAGATGCAAACCCTTTAGTAATTAGATGGGCCACATAGAAGGATTTCCTAACTACTTTGGCAATATGATTGTCAAAGGAGAGATTGCTATCTACCTGGGTCCCCAGATCTCTTATTACCTCTTCTATATTAAGGGGGCTGCCACCTATGTGGTAATTCGTGGGTGTTTGTTTTTTCCCAAATGGGATGACTATGCATTTTTTCGCATTTAGCTTGAGGCCATGACTTTGACACCAGGTGTCCGTCTCAGTAAGGTCCTTTTGGAGGATGTCCGTGTCAGCCGGAGAGTCAATTATGGCTCCCAATTTGCAGTCATCGGTGAATTTGGTTAGCCATAGTCCTCCTGTGTTTGCCTGTACTTCTGAGAAGTATATGCCAAACAGTAGGGGTCCCAGGACCGAGCCTTGTGGGACACCACTTGTGACTGGTTTAGAGTCAGACCTGGAGCCCGCTATTCTTATCGTGTGAGTTCTTTCTGTAAGCCAGATGGCAACCCATCTCATGATGTAGGGGTTTATGCTCAGGCTGGTGAGTTTTTCTGTAATACCTGAGTGGGGAATGGTGTTGAAAGCCTTGACAAGGTCAAGGTAGGCTGTGTGAATCACCTTTCCCTCGTCTATGGCCTTGGTGACTGTCTCGAAGAAGTAAACCAGGTTTAATAGGCATGATCTGCCCTTAACAAAGCTGAACTGTGTCAAGTGTTTGGAGGTTCCCAATGTCTTTGTTAATGAGTTCCATAATGATGCGCTCCATAGCCTTGCAGAACAGGCTAGTCAGGTTTATGGGGCAATAGCTACCAGGGTCAGTTGTGGCCCTTCCTTTGTGGAGCGGAATGCTGTGCACCATTCTATGGGCACGTAGCCTGTGGAGAGGCTGAGGTTGAACAGCGTGTTTAGGTGGGGGGGTTAGTTAGTTCTGTAGTTCGTGCAAGACACAGCCTGGGACACCATCTGGTCCCACTGACGCTGTGTTTTTGACTTTTGAAAGGGCTGTTTTCACCTGTGTGTCTGTGATTTTTGGGACACTACTCTTTTCTGGTATTGTTGTGGGCCCTTTTGGAGGTGAGAGGGGGGTGAACTTTGCACTGAATCTATCTGCCAGGATGTTGGCAATATCAGTA